>NC_087067.1:54831455-54861455 GCF_963678635.1 Symsagittifera roscoffensis | reverse complement strand
CAGAGTCAACAAACGTTTTTTTACGCGTTGGCTCAGTTCAAGTCTTTGAAAAAACGTTTAGACAAAGACGAAACACTCAAGAATCATACGCAAAAACAAATCGTGATGAATATGACAAAGGGTATGCAGTTTAAGTTAATGCCACAGAAACCGATCCGCGAGGGATTGGTGTCTTCCTCACCACCCAGTGATGAACCCCAACCAGCCGTGAAAAGCTCGGCGCGTCCTGAATGGAGCATCCATTTTTTATGGATCTTCCCTAATTAAGCACTTCTGGACTTGCTTCAAAATCTTCTAGCAGTTCTAATGAGGTTCTGTCAGCATAAGTATGCTGTATCTGCTGATATAGAAGGAATATTTCTTCAGGTTGGTGTGTTGGAAGTTAATCAACCATAACTGCGATTCCTGTGGCGGGAGGATACCTCAAATGATTTGGTAACGTACCAATACACCGGACATATTTTCGCAGCTCGGGCCTCTCCCACATGTGCAAATTTCGCAATTCAGAAAACTGCTCGTGGCAATCAAGCAAATTTCCAGAAGCAGCTTCTGCAGTGATGCAAAACTTCTTTCCTTGGACGGTTACCTTGATTCTTTCAAACACCCTGAAGAAGCAGTGAAAATAAGTAAAGAACTTATAGAAGTTTTGAGATTGGGAGCGACAAATTAAGTCAGGTTAAAGAAGTTTTAGGCAGTGAAGATAAGGCATCACATGTACTAGGTTTAAAATGTTGTCAGCCGATGTGTGAACAGAGAGTTGAAACACAATGTTACACAGCGCACGGCTCTAAGCTTTGTCTACTCAGTCTTCGACCCTATTGGGTTGACCGCTCCATACACTGTGAGAGGACGTCTCATATTGATGGAAATTTGGAGAATCAGTGGTCAGCAATGGGATGACCCCCTTCAAGAAACCTTGAGTAAAAAGTTCCTCCAATGGCGTTCCGGCCTACCTATCTCATGACAGCTAACAATTCCACGCTGATATTTGCTGTCTGCAGTTGACAAAATTGAATTATATATGTTTGGCGGCAGTTCGTCAGCGGTCTCCTGTGCAGTTAGATTTCTTCGCGCGCGCGCACTTTGGAAACTCAAGAGACCAAACTCTCCGACATTCTGGGTAACGCGCGAGTAGCACCAATGAAGGCTAAGTCTATCCCTAAACTACAATTGCAAGCTGCCCAATTGGCCACACGCCTCAAAGAGGATATTTTTAAACCACTTACTATCCTGATCAACGATGTCCTCAAGTGGACATACAGCACCACCGTCCTCCAGTGGCTCCATTCGTCATGGAAGCAACCAGTTTTGTCGCAAACCGAGCAGGCAAAATTCTTGAAGTCACCACCTCATACGTGTGTACGAGTGGTTTCATGTCGACACCGGTAACAATCCGGCAGACACGGGCACATGGGCATCAAAAGACAGCAGCTAGACCCAAGGTACAGGCTTCCTAAAAACCCGAGACTGGCTGTTCTGTCCGAATGTTGAGGTAGTCACAAAAACAAGACTCGAAGATCCCGTTGGCGATGCTATTGATACCGCATCAAATTTCGTCGCAAACCCGTCACCAAAAGAACCCGTTATCAATTGGCCTCAATACAGCTCTTTTGTTAAGCTGTTACGCACCGTAGCATTCATCCTCAGATTGAATCCTAAGTTCCGTCATTACCGTGAAGCAACACTTAGAATTGTTAAACCTCCTGCGCTCGAATTTCAAAAATGAACCTTTCGCTTTTCTCGCAAAAGGAAGCATTCGCGACAGAATTCAAAAGACTAAATTCTGAGAAACAAGTGAAAATCACAATTTTTATTGCAACACTCTCCTCTTTTATCGGTCCTGGTAGTGATCTCCGGTCAACAGGCCGCATAAGCCGTCTTTCTGACGTAAAAGTCAGAAACAAAAATCACATCATACTTGGTTATCGTCATTCCTTAGTTAAATTTTTTGTAAATCATCTGCACCACAAACATGAGCATCAATCTATGGACGTTCTTTCTACGCTCCGTCATCCAGTTATATTGTGCATCTCAAAAATCCTTAAATCGCAACATTGAACTTAATAGCGTTATTTGTCGTAAACGTAAGGTGAAAATCGTCAGACCGTTAATGTCCGAACTGCCAGTCGAGCGCTTGGGATCTCGCCAGGCGCCGTTCAATTACTGCGGCGTAGACTACTCCGGACCCTTCTATATAACCTTTTTCGCCAGAGTTACGAGAAACGTTGGGCATTTTTGTTTACTTGTTTGACCACAAGATAATTCCACATAGAAGTTCTTCCGTCAAAGACGCTAACTCTTGCGTAATGGAAGTAGAAGGGTTAGGTGCAACCCCATCAATTAACTGTTCTGACAATGGAATGAACTTTGTCGGCGCTACGAGAGAGCTTCTTCTGTGCACCCGCCCTTCTTGTACATAAAGGTATAGAATGGAAATACCATGTTGTTTCGTATGAACGCCTTGTACGTGTTTGCATGAAAGTGTTTTACTCGAAACTCACACCTCGCAAAACATCTGAAGAAGTTCTCCAGATAACTTACTGCCTCGTTCAACTGTCTTTGAATGCACGTCCTCTTCTACCTGAGGGGAGTGACCCAAATGAACTTGAGGTACCTGCGCCCTAGCAATTCTTAGTGTGACAGCATACCGTGCGTGTTCTCTCAGAAGAAACAAACGATCATTTCGACCATTGCAAGCGCCGAGCATGACCTCAAATCTGAATATAATGCTTGGTATGTAGAGGAAAGTAGACCTCGTAGATACTACGCCCTAGCACGTTTCTTGAGCCTGAATTTTGGCAAAGATGCGATCGCCTGCTCCGCGTTACTGAAAACCGCTACAGGAGATTCGTCCTCTCGTAAAACTCGCTCCGGTACTTGTTCCTTTAGGGCCCGAGGATGTTCCCACTTGAACTGCAAGTATGAAAGCATATGTTAGTTGGAACTATAAAGGCAGTAAAACCAAAGCTAAATAGAAACAAATGGCTGAGCGGTCTAAGCTAAAGCACAAATCTAGCTCCAGCAACCCCCCCCCCCCCAGGCGTAGGTTCGAGTCCCCCCAACGACATATGGCCTTTTAGTTGTTAATTGGGGCTAATATTATGTAATAGGATACATTAGTTTTGCAATAATTATGCAATAATTACGTAACAATTACGTAATTGTGTAAAAACTACGGAAGCTCGTATAGCGAGCTCGTATAACGTAAGACCAATCAATTTTGACCTTGTCTGACCTCGAAAAAACCCTGCTGCTAACTTTCTTGGCTACTAAGGATTTTCGGCTGCTAATTTTGATGTTTGCTGTCAACCATTGCTGCTAAGTTAACGTACATAAATGTTATGCTTTCGTTGTTTGATTCAAAAGAAGTTTTTGATCTGAAACATTATTTTCGAATATTCTGCCTGTCATTTTCCGATAAACATTAAATATTCGACAAGCGTTCCGATAAACATTAAACATTCGACAAATTAAATATTCGACAAGCGTTCTGTCTACCGGACCCGCTGTGATAGAAAACACATATCCATACCATACTAGACTCAAAATGCATCACGTTGTGCTTCACATAGGTTTTGGATGAAATTTTTGACAAAAACACCCAGAGCGACCGTTTTTGGGGTATTTTAGTATCAAAAAAGTTTTTATCGAAAACGCTCTCCTTCTCCTTAAAAGATAGAACGGATCAACATAGCATAATCCACCAGATAGACAACGTTATGACCTTTCGCCAAGATTTTTACTAGATCAAATTTGCTAAGCGCTGCATGTAAAGTGTTCACTTCTGATTGACGGAAACTCCAACTGAACACTCTTATAAAGATCCTGATTATTCTTTTCTTAGGAAAAAATTTTTATAAAATCAGGCTCAAATTTCATTTTTCGTGGGTTGACTTTCGACTTCTTTCTCAGATTTTTTCCTTCCCTTCGTTAAAAGGAAGGCAAACTCCACTATCGAACACCAAAATGAAAAAATCACAAAGAACCTATGTGGACAATTTCGAAAGTGGACTTTTCCAGATTTTGCAGCGGAAAAATATCGGTTGATCCACTTTTTCGAATAGGGTTATTATTAATTACGAGGACGCGCCCCTTGTTGTTCTTTTGTTCTTAATTTTTTTAAGTTTAAAGACCTGTATCTGGAATCCAGGAACATACAAACACAAAATTTTGCGCCTATCCAGTGCACAGTTTGGCCTCGTAATTTTATTGAAAAACGGAATATCGATCGAAAATATTTTTCTAAAAATGCAAAAAGTTTTGGGGCTATTTTCTGCGTTTCTCTGAAATTTGAAATACGAGATGGATTTTTTCAAAAAAAAACTTTTTGTATTTCTTTCCGTTTACATGCGCTCATTTAGTTTTTTCAACCACCCAAGTTTTGAAATCATTTACCAATCAATTTTCCTATTTAAAAACAACGCAAAAACTTTTTCATTAGTTTTCAGGAAAACGAAGGAGACTATCATGTTTCATTCTCAATAATTAAACACCTTTTTCTTCACTAGTTTCATCTGATTAACTTTCGGTAATTTCTGGTAACTTTTGTCTACTAATTTCAGTTTCATAATTGAGAAAAAAAAGCGTTAACCATTGGATGACCAACAAACGTGTGTGTTTGTTTAAGTTTATTTATGCCTTTTTGATATGAGTTGATGCTCATAACAAATTATTCAGTATTTAGTTGACAAATTAGAATTTATCGAGAGGTCGTCTCTTTTAAGTACGCTTTCACTCTACTTACTGGCCGCGGTGTCTCTCCACTTTATACCGTGTAACAGCAGGAGACACTATGACACAAGGTTATGTTGGTCGTCACACTAAATCGGCGATCAAATGACTACTCAACATCCCTATTGGCTTAGGCTCTTTTTAGCTTTTCTCTTGTGCTTTTAGCTAGTTCAGCAAACTGTGTTCACAAAAAATAAAATATCAATCTCAATTTATAATGCCCAAAATGAGCCAACTACTATTTAACAGCTTCGATAACGAAGCCCTTGTTCCGTTGCGTTCAGCCACCACCTCGTCAACTCCAATGTAAATTGTTGCTCGACGCAAATCCGATATCACCTGTTCCAGCAGTGCAACTCGACACCTAACTCCACCCGGTACCAAACTCGGTTTCAAATCAATTAAAATAATTAACAAATGACGATGAGACACAACTTGCCTCGCTTCAAGCATAGCGACATCCTCGGGACAATCATACTTCTCAGCCTGCCCAATGGTTCTCTCACTAGCTCAAAACCAACCGTTCGCTCTCTTAGCGTATGTGTTCTATCTCTTGAAAACTCTCCAGTACCCTCAAAGTTCTTCATTTAGACTTGGCTTTAGTTAAATCACTCAATTAATCATCAGTCCTGGCATCTGCCTAAATCTTTGGTTTGCACCTGTCTTATGACTACTTCCAGGCCCCTGTCAACACTGCCACATGCCAAATTCTGTTTCTTGTATCAATTTTTTTTTCACACTTATTAGGTACCTGGTATGCAGTAGGTGTCACCAATCGTCCATATAAACATATATAATACGATCCTAATCAACTAAATCTTGATCTCCGTGAACTTCAGCCCTTGTGTTCAACTAAACTCCCAAATCATGCTATATTTACTCAGTGACGTTACCAAGGTCTTTATTTAATTGTCCGGTTAACGTTCCGACCTCCCGAGGCTAGGAGGAAACCCCTTTTTATGGATCGCAAATTCATTTCAAGCATCTAAAGTTTCCATCTATGCTCTATTCCAATCCCGAAACTCTAGCTATCAGGGGACCAAAAATTCATCTGCAGGGAGTCAAATAATTTCCCCGTCCGCTCATACTAATTAGGAGACTTAATTCTCATGCCGCCATCCAATTATTGCCAATTGTAATTGGTTCTATTTACAACACAAGATGTATCTTGTCATTACCTATCTTCTCTCCAAGTTTCCTTGGATGCAAAAATTATTTCCGGAATTGAGGGGTGGGTCAGTGTTTTTAGGGCGTCAAGCCGGAGCCGGAAGTGGAGGTCTTGGGATTCTGGGGTTCTAAATTTAGACTTCCCCTCTACTACACCTACAATATAATTATTTTTGAGCCCAGAACTGCCCTTGTACTAGTTGCGGGGACCTATATCACTTGCCTCCATGGATCTGACGGGTCCCGTTTTTGTATGCCCGGGCCATGTTATCTCTAGTACCCGGCCTATGAGTTTTATAAAGATATCTTTCTTAGTTCAAAGAGTTCAAAAAGTTTAAAAAAGACAAATTTCAATTCTAGATTTTTGATTGAAATGCATATGTACGTGAAAAAAAAAGAATACAAAATTTTCCCCAAGAAACATGCAAAATTTTTTATTGAGTTCGTATTCCTAACAAACCATTCGAAGGTTTAAAAAATTTAAGTGTTTTTTCAAAAATATTAAACTTGAGTCTTTAGCCTCTTTACTCTTCCCAATTTGGGAGTAAGAGTTCTATTGATTGAAGGAACGGGTTTCTTCGATTAAGACATCCTCCAAAAAACACATAAAGCAGGAGTGACACTAAAAAGATGAGCGTCGTAAAAACTTTGAAAAACGCTTCATGTTTTTTGTTGCTAAAAGGTTTGATGATAGAAAAGTCAGTCTTTGGTCCCTCCCATTAGCGAATTACAGTTTGAACTATTCAACATAGGATCGACGTAAAAACTTGGTTACTTCATTTAGAGAACTGGAAAAGAAATGTAACCAAAGGGGGAATGTGTCATCTGTATCAACCACTATATCAAGTGGTTCAACAACAGCTGTAGGCTCGTTATTCGTACAGACCGGCAGCAGCAGTGGTCCAACATCTACAGGGGGCTCATCATCTGTATCAAAAGGCCGCAGCAGTGGTCCTACAACTCCCGGAGGCTCCTCATCCGGATCAAAAGGCAGCAGTAGTGGCCCTACAGCTACTGGAGGCTCCTCAACCGCATCAAAAGGCAGCAGCAGTGGCCCTACATCTACTGGAGGCTCCTCATCCGCATCAAAAGGCAGCACCAGTGGCCCTACATCTACTGGAGGCTCCTCATCCGCATCAAAAGGCAGCAGCAGTGGCCCTACATCTACTGGAGGCTCCTCATCCGCATCAAAAGGCAGCAGCAGTGGCCCTACATCTACTGGAGGCTCCTCACCCGCATCAAAAGGCAGCAGCAGTGGCCCTACATCTACTGGAGGCTCCTCATCCGCATCAAAAGGCAGCAGCAGTGGCCCTACATCTACTGGAGACTCCTCACCCGCATCAAAAGGCAGCAGCAGTGGTCCTACAACTACTGGAGGCTCCTCATCCGCATCAAAAGGCAGCAGCAGTGGCCCTACATCTACTGGAGGCTCTTCATCCGCATCAAAAGGCAGCTGCAGTGGCCCTACATATACTGGAGGCTCCTCATCCGCATCAAAAGGCAGCAGCAGTGGCCCTACATCTACTGGAGGCTCCTCATCCGCATCAAAAGGCAGCAGCAGTGACCCTACATCTACTGGAGGCTCCTCATCGGCATCAAAAGGCAGCAGCAGTGGCCCTACATCTACTGGAGGCTCCTCATCCGCATCAAAAGGCAGCAGCAGTGGCCCTACATCTACTGGAGACTCCTCACCCGCATCAAAAGGTAGCAGCAGTGGTCCTACATCTACTGGAGGCTCCTCATCCGCATCAAAAGGCAGCAGCAGTGACCCTACATCTACTGGAGGCTCCTCATCGGCATCAAAAGGCAGCAGCAGTGGCCCTACATCTACTGGAGGCTCCTCATCCGCTTCAAAAGGCAGCAGCAGTGGCCCTACATCTATTGTGGGCTCCTCACCCGCATCAAAAGGCAGCAGCAGTGGCCCTACATCTACTGGAGGCTCCTCACCCGCATCAAAAGGCAACAGCGGTGGCCCTACATCTACTGGAGGCTCCTCATCCGCATCAAAAGGCAGCAGCAGTGGCCCTACATCTACTGGAGGCTCCTCACCCGCATCAAAAGGCAGCAGCAGTGGTCCTACAACTACTGGAGGCTCCTCATCCGCATCAAAAGGCAGCAGCAGTGGCCCTACATCTACTGGAGGCTCCTCATCCGCATCAAAAGGCAGCTGCAGTGGCCCTACATATACTGGAGGCTCCTCACCCGCATCAAAAGGCAGCAGCAGTGGCCCTACATCTACTGGAGGCTCCTCATCTGCATCAAAAGGCAGCAGCAGTGGCCCTGCATCTACTGGAGGCTCCTCTTCCGCATCAAAAGGCAGCAGCAGTGGCCCTACATCTACTGGAGGCTCCTCATTTGCATCAAAAGGCAGCAGCAGTGGCCTTACATCTACTGGAGGCTCCTCGTCCGCATCAAAAGGCAGCAGCAGTGGCCCTACATCTACTGAAGGCTCCTCAACCGCATCAAAAGGCAGCAACAGTGGCCCTACATCCACTGGAGGCTCCTCATCCTCATCAAAAGGCAGCAGCAGTGGCCCTACATCTACTGGAGGCTCCTCACCCGCATCAAAAGGCAGCAGCAGTGGCCCTACATCTACTGGAGGCTCCTCATCCCCATCAAAAGGCAGCAGCAGTGGCCCTACATCTACTGGAGGCTCCTCACCCGCATCAAAAGGCAACAGCGGTGGCCCTACATCTACTGGAGGCTCCTCATCCGCATCAAAAGGCAGCAGCAGTGGCCCTACATCTACTGGAGGCTCCTCACCCGCATCAAAAGGCAGCAGCAGTGGTCCTACAACTACTGGAGGCTCCTCATCCGCATCAAAAGGCAGCAGCAGTGGCCCTACATCTACTGGAGGCTCCTCATCCGCATCAAAAGGCAGCTGCAGTGGCCCTACATATACTGGAGGCTCCTCACCCGCATCAAAAGGCAGCAGCAGTGGCCCTACATCTACTGGAGGCTCCTCATCTGCATCAAAAGGCAGCAGCAGTGGCCCTGCATCTACTGGAGGCTCCTCTTCCGCATCAAAAGGCAGCAGCAGTGGCCCTACATCTACTGGAGGCTCCTCATTTGCATCAAAAGGCAGCAGCAGTGGCCTTACATCTACTGGAGGCTCCTCGTCCGCATCAAAAGGCAGCAGCAGTGGCCCTACATCTACTGAAGGCTCCTCAACCGCATCAAAAGGCAGCAACAGTGGCCCTACATCCACTGGAGGCTCCTCATCCTCATCAAAAGGCAGCAGCAGTGGCCCTACATCTACTGGAGGCTCCTCACCCGCATCAAAAGGCAGCAGCAGTGGCCCTACATCTACTGGAGGCTCCTCATCCCCATCAAAAGGCAGCAGCAGTGGCCCTATATCTACTGGAGGCTCCTCATCCGCATCAAAAGGCAGCAGCAGTGGCCCTACATCTACTGGAGGCTCCTCATCCGCATCAAAAGGCAGCAGCAGTGGCCTTACATCTACTGGAGGCTCCTCGTCCGCATCAAAAGGCAGCAGCAGTGGCCCTATATCTACTGGAGGCTCCTCACCGGCATCAAAAGGCAGCAGCAGTGGCCCTACATCTACTGGAGGCTCCTCATCCGCATCAAAAGGCAGCAGCAGTGGCCCTACATCTACTGGAGGCTCCTCACCCGCATCAAAAGGCAACAGCAGTGGCCCTACATCTACTGGAGGCTCCTCATCCGCATCAAAAGGCAGCAGCAGTGGCCTTACATCTACTGGAGGCTCCTCGTCTGCATCAAAAGGCAGCAGCAGTGGCCCTACATCTACTGGAGGCTCCTCGCCCGCATCAAAAGGCAGCAGCAGTGGCCCTACATCTACTGGAGGCTCCTCATCCGCATCAAAAGGCAGCAGCAGTGGCCCTACATCTACTGGAGGCTCCACATCCGCATCAAAAGGCAGCAGCAAAGGCCCTACATCTACTGGAGGCTCCTCATCCTCATCAAAAGGCAGCAGCAGTGGCCCTACATCTACTGGAGGCTCCTCACCCGCATCAAAAGGCAGCAGCAGTGGCCCTACATCTACTGGAGGCTCCTCATCCCCATCAAAAGGCAGCAGCAGTGGCCCTACATCTACTGGAGGCTCCTCATCGGCATCAAAAGGCAGCAGCAGCGGCCCTACATCTACTGGAGGCTCCTCATCCGCATCAAAAGGCAGCAGCACTGGCCCTACATCTACTGGAGGCTCCTCGTCCGCATCAAAAGGCAGCAGCAGTGGCCCTATATCTACTGGAGGCTCCTCACCGGCATCAAAAGGCAGCAGCAGTGGCCCTACACCTACTGGAGGCTCCTCATCTGCTTCAAAAGGCAGCAGCAGTGGCCCTACATCTACTGGAGGCTCCTCGCCCGCATCAAAAGGCAGCAGCAGTGGCCCTATATCTACTGGAGGCTCCTCATCCGCATCAAAAGGCAGCAGCAGTGGCCCTACATCTATTGGAGGCTCCTCACCCGCATCAAAAGGCAGCAGCAGTGGCCCTACATCTACTGGAGGCTCCTCATCCGCATCAAAAGGCAGCAGCAGTGGCCCTACATCTACTGGAGGCTCCTCATCCGCATCAAAAGGCAGCAGCAGTGGCCTTACATCTACTGGAGGCTCCCCGTCCGCATCAAAAGGCAGCAGCAGTGGCCCTACATCTACTGGAGGCTCCTCACCCGCATCAAAAGGCAATAGCAGTGGCCATACATCTACTGGAGGCTCCTCATCCGCATCAAAAGGCAGCAGCAGTGGCCCTACATCTACTGGAGGCTCCTCATCCGCATCAAGAGGCAGCAGCAGTGGCCCTACATCTACTGGAGGCTCCTCATCCTCATCAAAAGGCAGCAGCAGTGGCCCTACATCTACTGGAGGCTCCTCACCCGCATCAAAAGGCAGCAGCAGTGGCCCTACATCTACTGGAGGCTCCTCATCCCTATCAAAAGGCAGCAGCAGTGGCCCTACATCTACTGGAGGCTCCTCATCCGCATCAAAAGGCAGCAGCAGTGGCCCTACATCTACTGGAGGCTCCTCATCCGCATCAAAAGGCAGCAGCAGTGGCCTTACATCTACTGGAGGCTCCTCGTCCGCATCAAAAGGCAGCAGCAGTGGCCCTACACCTACTGGAGGCTCCTCATCTGCTTCAAAGGGCAGCAGCAGTGGCCCTACAACTACTGGAGGCTCCTCATCCGCATCAAAAGGTAGCAGCAGTGGCCCTACATCTACTGGAGGCTCCTCGCCGGCATCAAAAGGCAGCAAAGGTGGTCCTACAACTACTGGAGGCTCCTCATCCGCATCAAAAGGCAGCAGCAGTGGCCCTACATCTACTGGAGGCTCCTCATCCGCATCAAAAGGCAGCAGCAGTGGCCCTACATCTACTGGAGGCTCCTCACCCGCATTAAAAGGCAGCAGCGGTGGTCCTACAACTACTGGAGGCTCCTCATCCGCATCAAAAGGCAGCAGCAGTGGCCCTACATCTACTGGAGGCTCCTCATCCGCATCAAAAGGCGGCAGCAGTGGCCCTACATCTACTGGAGGCTCCTCACCCGCATCAAAAGGCAGCAGCAGTGGCCCTACATCTACTGGAGGCTCCTCATCCGCATCAAAAGGCAGCAGCGGTGGCCCTACATCTACTGGAGGCTCCTCATTCGCATCAAAAGGCAGCAGCAGTGGCCCTACATCTACTGGAGGCTCCTCATCCGCATCAAAAGTCAGCAGCAGTGGCCCTACATCTACTGGAGGCTCCTCACCCGCATCAAAAGGCAGCAGCGGTGGTCCTACAACTACTGTGGGCTCCTCATCCGCATCAAAAGGCAGCAGCAGTGGCACTACATCTACTGGAGGCTCCTCATCCGCATCAAAAGGCAGCAGCAGTGGCCCTTCATCTACTGGAGGCTCCTCACCCGCATCAAAAGGCAGCAGCAGTGGCCCTACATCTACTGGAGGCTCCTCATCAGCATCAAAAGGCAGCAGCAGTGGCCCTACATCTACTGGAGGCTCCTCTTCCGCATCAAAAGGCAGCAGCAGTGGCCCTACATCTACTGGAGGCTCCTCATCCGCATCAAAAGGCAGCAGCAGTAGCCTTACATCTACTGGAGGCTCCTCGTCCGCATCAAAAGGCAGCAGCAGTGGCCCTATATCTACTGGAGGCTCCTCACCCGCATCAAAAGGCAGCAGCAGTGGCCCTACATCTACTGGAGGCTCCTCACCCGCATCAAAAGGCAGCAGCAGTGGCCCTACATCTACTGAAGGCTCCTCACCCGCATCAAAAGGCAGCAGCAGTGGCCCTACATCTACTGGAGGCTCCTCATCCGCATCAAAAGGCAGCAGCAGTGGCCCTACATCTACTGGAGGCTCCTCATCCGCATCAAAAGGCAGCAGCAGTGGCCCTACATCTACTGGAGGCTCCTCATCCGCATCAAAAGGCAGCAGCAGTGGCCCTACATCTACTGGAGGCTCCTCATCCGCATCAAAAGGCAGCAGCAGTGGCCCTACATCTACTGGAGGCTCCTCATCCGCATCAAAAGGCAGCAGCAGTGGCCCTACATCTACTGGAGGCTCCTCATCCGCATCAAAAGGCAGCAGCAGTGGCCCTACATCTACTGGAGGCTCCTCACCCGCATCAAAAGGCAGCAGCAGTGGCCCTACATCTACTGGAGGCTCCTCATCCGCATCAAAAGGCAGCAGCAGTGGCCCTACATCTACTGGAGGCTCCTCATCCGCATCAAAAGGCAGCAGCAGTGGCCTTACATCTACTGGAGGCTCCTCATCCGCATCAAAAGGCAGCAGCAGTGGCCCTACATCTACTGGAGGCTCCTCATCCGCATCAAAAGGCAACAGCAGTGGCCCTACATCTACTGGAGGCTCCTCACCCGCATCAAAAGGCAGCAGCAGTGGCCCTACATCTACTGGAGGCTCCTCATCCGCATCAAAAGGCAGCAGCAGTGGCCCTACATCTACCGGAGGCTCCTCATTTGCATCAAAAGGCAGCAGCAGTGGCCCTACATCTACTGGAGGCTCCTCATCCGCATCAAAAGGCAGCAGCAGTGGCCCTACATCTACTGGAGGCTCCTCATCCGCATCAAAAAACAGCAGCGGTGGTCCTACAACTACTGTGGGCTCCTCATCCGCATTAAAAGGCAGCAGCAGTGGCACTACATCTACTGGAGGCTCCTCATCCGCATCAAAAGGCAGCAGCAGTGGCCCTACATCTACTGGAGGCTCCTCACCCGTATCAAAAGGCAGCAGCAGTGGCCCTACATCTACTGGAGGCTCCTCATCAGCATCAAAAGGCAGCAGCAGTGGCCCTACATCTACTGGAGGCGCCTCTTCCGTGTCAAAAGGCAGCAGCAGTGGCCCTACATCTACTGGATGCTCCTCACCCGCATCAAAAGGCAGCAGCAGTGGCCCTACATCTACCAGAGGCTCCTCATCCGCATCAAAAGGCAGCAGCAGTGGCCCTACATCTACTGGAGGCTCCTCATCCGCATCAAAAGGCAGCAGCAGTGGCCCTACATCTACTGGAGGCTCCTCACCCGCATCAAAAGGCAGCAGCAGTGGCCCTACATCTACTGGAGGCTCCTCACCCGCTTCAAAAGTCAGCAGCAGTGGCCCTACATCTACTGGAGGCTCCTCATCCGCATCAAAAGGCAGCAGCAGTGGCCCTACATCTACTGGAGGCTCCTCATCCGCATCAAAAGGCAGCAGCAGTGGCCCTACATCTACTGGATGCTCCTCATCCGCAACAAAAGGCAGCAGCAGTGGCCCTACATCTACTGGAGGCTCATCATACGCATCAAAAGGCAGCAGCAGTGGCCCTACATCTACTGGAGGCTCCTCACCCGCATCAAAAGGCAGCAGCAGTGGCCCTACATCTACTGGAGGCTCCTCATCCGCATCAAAAGGCAGCAGCAGTGGCCCTACATCTACTGGAGGCTCCTCATCCGCATCAAAAGGCAGCAGCAGTGGCCTTACATCTACTGGAGGCTCCTCATCCGCATCAAAAGGCAGCAGCAGTGGCCCTACATCTACTGGAGGCTCCTCATCCGCATCAAAAGGCAGCAGCAGTGGCCCTACATCTACTGGAGGCTCCTCACCCGCATCAAAAGGCAGCAGCAGTGGCCCTACATCTACTGGAGGCTCCTCATCCGCATCAAAAGGCAGCAGCAGTGGCCCTACATCTACTGGAGGCTCCTCATTCGCATCAAAAGGCAGCAGCAGTGGCCCTACATCTACTGGAGGCTCCTCATCCGCATCAAAAGTCAGCAGCAGTGGCCCTACATCTACTGGAGGCTCCTCACTCGCATCAAAAGGCAGCAGCGGTGGTCCTACAAATACTGTGGGCTCCTCATCCGCATCAAAAGGCAGCAGCAGTGGCACTACATCTACTGGAGGCTCCTCATCCGCATCAAAAGGCAGCAGCAGTGGCCCTACATTTACTGGAGTATCCTCACCCGCATCAAAAGGCAGCAGCAGTGGCTCTACATCTACTGGAGGCTCCTCATCTGCATCAAAAGGCAGCAGCAGTGGCCCTGCATCTACTGGAGGCTCCTCTTCCGCATCAAAAGGCAGCAGCAGTGGCCCTACATCTACTGGAGGCTCCTCATCCGCATCAAAAGGCAGCAGCAGTAGCCTTACATCTTCTGGAGGCTCCTCGTCCGCATCAAAAGGCAGCAGCAGTGGCCCTACATCTACTGGAGGTTCCGCATCCGCATCAAAAGGCAGCAGCAGTGGCCCTACACCTACTGGAGGCTCCTCACCCGCATCAAAAGGCAGCAGCAGTGGCCCTACATCTACTGAAGGCTCCTCACCCGCATCAAAAGGCAGCAGCAGTGGCCCTACATCTACTGGAGGCTCCTCATCCGCATCAAAAGGCAGCAGCAGTGGCCCTACATCTACTGGAGGCTCCTCATCCGCATCAAAAGGCAGCAGCAGTGGCCCTACATCTACTGGAGGCTCCTCATCCGCATCAAAAGGCAGCAGCAGTGGCCCTACATCTACTGGAGGCTCCTCATCCGCATCAAAAGGCAGCAGCAGTGGCCCTACATCTACTGGAGGCTCCTCACCCGCATCAAAAGGCAGCAGCAGTGGCCCTACATCTACTGGAGGCTCCTCATCCGCATCAAAAGGCAGCAGCAGTGGCCCTACATCTACTGGAGGCTCCTCATCCGCATCAAAAGGCAGCAGCAGTGGCCTTACATCTACTGGAGGCTCCTCGTCCGCATCAAAAGGCAGCAGCAGTGGCCCTACATCTACTGGAGGCTCCTCACTCGCATCAAAAGGCAGCAGCAGTGGCCCTACATCTTTTGGAGGCTCCTCATCCCCATCAAAAGGCAGCAGCAGTGGCCTTACATCTACTGGAGGCTCCTCAACCGCATCAAAAGGCATCAGCAGTGGTCCTACAACTACTGGAGGCTCCTCATCCGCATCAAAAGGCAGCAGCAGTGGCCCCACATCTACTGGAGGCTCCTCATCCGCATCAAAAGGCAGCAGCAGTAGCCCTACATCTACAGGAGGCTCCTCACCCGCATCAAAAGGCAGCAGCAGTGGCCCTACATCTACTGGAGGCTCCTCATCCGCATCAAAAGGCAGCAGCAGTGGCCCTACATCTACTGGAGGCTCCTCATCTGCATCAAAAGGGAGCAGCAGTGGCCTTACATCTACTGGAGGCTCCTCGTCCGCATCAAAAGGCAGCAGCAGTGGTCCTAAATCTACTGGAGGCTCCTCATTCGCACCAAAAGGCAGCAGCAGTGATCCTAAATCTACTGGAGGTCACTCATCTACTGGAGGCTCATCATTCGCATCAACAGGCGGCAACAGTGGTCCTACATCTACTGGAGGCTCATTGTCCGCATCAACCGGTGGCAGCAACGGTCCTACACCTTCTGGAGGCTCCTTATCCGCATCAAAAAGCAGCAGCAGTGGTTCTACATCTACTGGAGGCTCATCATCCGCATCAACAGGCGGCGGCAGTGGCCCTACATCTACTGGAGGCTCATTGTCCGCATCAACCGGTAACAGCAGTGTTTCTGCATCAACTGGAGGCTCATCATCCGCATCAACTGGCGGCAGCAGTGGTCCTTCATCTACTGGTGGCTCATCATCCGCATCAACCAGTGGCAGCAGTGATCCTACATCTAATGGAGGCTCATTGTCCGCATCAACCGGTTGCAGCAGTGTATCTGCATCTACTGGAGTCTCATCATCCCTATCAACCGTCGGCAGCAATGGTCCTTCATCTACTGGAGGCGCATCATTCGCTTCAACAGGCGGCAGCAGTGGTCCTACATCTACTGGAGTCTCATTGTCCGCATCAACCGGTCGTAGCAGTAGTCCTACATCTACTGGAGGCTCCTCATCCGCATCGAAAGGCAGCCGCAGTGGTCCTACGTCTACCGGAGGCTCATCATCCGTATCAACCGGCAGCAGCACTGGGCATATATCTACTGGAAGCTCCTCATCCGCATCAAAAGGCATCAGCAGTGGTTCTACATCTACTGGAGGCTCATCATCGGGATCAACAGGCGGCGGCAGTGGTCCTACTTCTACTGGAGGCTCATTGTCCGCATCAACCGGTGGTAGCAGTGGTCCTACATCTACTGGAGGCTCATTGTCCGCATCGACCGGTGGCAGCAGTGTTTCTGCATCTACTGGAGGCCCATCGTCCGCATCAAAAGGCAGCAGCAGTGTTTCTGCATCAACTGGAGGCTCATCATTCGCATCAACAGGCGGCAGCAGTGGACCTACATCTATTGGAGGCTCATTGTCCGCCTCCACCGGTGGCAGCAGTGGTCCTACATCTACTGGAGGCTCCTCATCCGCATCAAAAGGCCGCAGCAGCGGTCCTACGTCTACTGGAGGCTCATTGTCCGTATCAACCGGTGGCAGTAGTGTTTCTGCATCTACTGGAGGCCCATCGTCCGCATCAAAAGGCAGCAGCAGTGTTTATGCATCAACTGGAAGCTCATCATTCGCATCAACAGGCGGTAGCAGTGGTCTTACATCTACTGGAGGCTCATTGTCAGCATCAGCCGCTGGCAGCAGTGTTTCTACATCTACTGGAGGCCCATCGTCCGCATCAAAAGGCAGCAACAGTGTTTCTGCATCAACTGGAGGCTCATCATTCGCATCGACAGGCGGCAGCAGTGGTCTTACTTCTATTGGAGGCTCCTTGTCTGCATCAACCGGTGGCAGCAGTGGTTCTACATCTACTGGAGGCTCATTGTCCGCATCAACTGGTGGCAGCAGTGTTTCTGCATCTACTGGAGGCTCCTCAACCGCATCAAAAGGCCGCAGCAGTGGTCCTACGTCTACTGGAGGCTCATTGTCCGCATCAACCGTTGGCAGCAGTGTTTCTGCATCTACTGTAGGCCCATCGTCCGCATCAAAAGGCAGCAGCAGTGTTTCTGCATCAATTGGAGGCTCATCATTCGCATCAACAGGCGGTAGCAGTGGTCTTACATCTACTGGAGGCTCATTGTCCGCACCAACCGCTGGCAGCAGTGTTTCTGCATCTACTGGAGGCCCATCGTCAGCATCGAAAGGCAGCAGCAACGTTTCTGCATCAACTGGAGGCTCATCATTCGCATCAACAGGCGGCGGCAGTGGTCTCACATCTATTGGAGGCTCCTTGTCCGCATCAACCAGTGGCAGCAGTGGCCCTACATCTACTGGTGGCTCATCATCCGCATCAACCGGCAGCAGCAGTGTTTCTGCATCAATTGGAGGCTCATCATTCGCATCAACAGGCGGTAGCAGTGGTCTTACATCTACTGGAGGCTCATTGACCGCATCAACCGGTGGCAGCAATGTTTCTGCATCTACTGGAGGCCCATCGTCCGCATCAAAAGATAGCAGCAGTGTTTCTGCATCAACTGGAGGCTCATCATTTGCATCAACAGGCAACAGCAGTGGTCTTACATCTACTGGAGGCTCAATGTCCGCATCAACCGGTGGCAGCAGTGGTTCTACATCTACTGGAGGCTCATCATCCGCATCAACTGGCGGCAGCATTGGTCCTACATCTACTGGAGATTCATTGTCCGCATCAACCGGTGGCAGCAGTGTTTCTGCATTTACTGGAGGCCCATCGTCCACATCAAAAGGCAGGAGCAGTGTTTCTGCATCAACTGGAGGCTCATCATTCGCATCAACAGGCGGCAGCAGTAGTCTTACATCTACTGGAGGCTCAATGTCCGCATCAACCGGTGGCAGCAGTGGTCCTACATCTACTGGATGCTCATCATCCGCATCAACAGGCGGCGGCAGTGGTCATATATCTACTGGAGGCTCATCATCCGCATCAACCGGCGGCAGTATTGGTCGTACATCTACTGGAGGCTCATTGTCCGCATCAACCGGTGGCCGCAGTGGTCCTACAACTACTGGAGGCTTCTCATCCGCATCAAAAAGCAGCAGCAGTGGTTCTATATCTACTGGAGGCTCATCATCCGGATCAACTGGCGGCAGCAGTGGTCCTACATCTACTGGAGGTTCATTGTCCGCATCAACCGGTGGCAGCAGTGTTTCTGCATTTACTGGAGGCCCATCGTCCACATCAAAAGGCAGCAGCAGTGTTTCTGCATCAACTGGAGGCTCATCATTCGCATCAACAGGAGGCAGCAGTAGTCCTACATCTACTGGAGGCTCAATGTCCGCATCAACCGGTGGCAGCAGTGGTCCTACATCTACTGGAGGCTCATCATACGCATCAACAGGCGGCGGCAGTGGTCCTACATCTACTGGAGGCTCATTGTCCGCATCAAAAGGAAGCAACAGTGGTCCTAAATCTACCGGGGGCTCTTCATCCGTATCAACTGGCAGTAGCACTGGGCCTACATCTACTGGAGGCTCCCCAACCGTATCAAAAGGCAGCAGCAGTAGTCCTACATCTACTGGAGGCTCATCATCCGCATCAAAAGGCGGCAGCAGTCGTCCTAACTCTACCAGGGGCTCATCAGCCGCATCAGCAGGCAGCAGCATTGTTTCTACTTCTACCGGTGGCAGCAGTGTTTCTGTATCTACTGGAGGTTCATCATCCACATCAACTAACGGCAGCAGTGGTCCTACATCTACTGGTGGCTCATCATCTGCATCAATCAGTGGCAGCGGTGGTCATACATCTACTGGAGGCCCATCGTCCGCATCAAAAGGCAGCAGCAGTGCTTCTGCATCTACTGGAGGCTCATCATTCGCATCAACAGGCGGCAGCAGTGGTCCTACATCTACCACGGGCTCATCAGCCGCATCAGCAGGCAGCAGCATTGTTTCTACATCTACTGAGAGCTCATCATCCGAATCAACAGGTATCAGCAGTAGTCCTTCATCTACTGTAGTCTTCTCATCTGCATCAATCAGTGGCGTTAGTGGTATTATATCTATTGGAGGCTCATCGTCCGCATCAACAGGCAGCAGCAGTATTTCTACATCTACTGGGAGATCATCATACGCATCAACCGACGCCAGCAGTGGTCCTACACCTACCGGAGGCTACTCATCTGCATCAATCAGTGGCAGCAGCGGTCCTACATCTACTAGAGGCTCATCATCCACATCAACTGGCGGCATCAGTGGTCCCACATCTGCTGGAGGCTCATCTTCCGGATCAACCGGCAGCAGCAGTGGTCCAAAATTTACTGGAGGCTCGTCTTCCGCATCAACCGGCGGCAGCAGTGGTCCAACATCTAACGGGGGCTCAACATCTGTATCAACCAGCGCCAGCAGTGTTTCTACATCTACTGGAGGCTCATCATTCGCTTCAACCGGTGGCAGCAGTGGTCCTACAACTACTGGAGGCTTCTCATCTGCATCAAAAAGCAGCAGCAGTGGTTCTAGATCTACTGGAGGCTCATCATCCGGATCAACTGGCGGCAGCAGTGGTCCTACATTTACTGGAGGCCCATCGTCCGCATCAAAAGGCAGCAGCAGTGTTTCTGCATCAACTGGAGGCTCATCATTCGCATCAACAGGCGGCAGCAGGGGTCCTACATCTACTGGAGGCTCCTCATATGCAATTATTAGTGGCAGCAGTGGTCTTACATCTACTGGAAGCTCATCGTCCGCATCAACCGGCAGCAGCAGTGGTCCAAAATTTACTGGAGGCTCGTCTTCGGCATCAACCGGCGGCAGCAGTGGTCCTACATCTACTGGAGGCTCAACATCCTCATCAACAGGCATCAGCAGTGGTCCTACATCTACTAGAGGCTCATCATCCACATCAACAGGCGGCATCAGTGGTCCAAAATTTACTGGAGGCTCGTCTTCCGCATCAACCGGCGGCAGCAGTGGTCCAACATCTAACGGGGGCTCAACATCTGTATCAACCGGCGCCAGCAGTGTTTCTACATCTACTGGAGGCTCATCATTCGCATCAACCGGTGGCAGCAGTGGTCCTACAACTACTGGAGGCTTCTCATCCGCATCAAAAAGCAGCAGCAGTGGTTCTACATCTACTGGAGGCTCATCATCCGGATCAACTGGCGGCAGCAGTGGTCCTACATTTACTGGAGGCCCATCGTCCGCATCAAAAGGCAGCAGCAGTGTTTCTGCATCAACTGGAGGCTCATCATTCGCATCAACAGGCGGCAGCAGGGGTCCTACATCTACTGGAGGCTCCTCATATGCAATTATTAGTGGCAGCAGTGGTCTTACATCTACTGGAAGCTCATCGTCCGCATCAACCGGCAGCAGCAGTGGTCCAAAATTTACTGGAGGCTCGTCTTCCGCATCAACTGGCGGCAGCAGTGGTCCTACATCTACTGGAGGCTCAACATCCACATCAACAGGCGGCATCAGTGGTCCTACATCTGCTGGAGGCTCATCTTCCGCATCAACTGGCAGCAGCAGTGGTCCAAAATTTACTGGAGGCTCGTCTTCCGCATCAACCGGCGGCAGCAGTGGTCCAACATCTAACGGGGGCTCAACATCTGTATCAACCGGCGCCAGCAGTGTTTCTACATCTACTGGAGGCTCATCATTCGCATCAACCGGTGGCAGCAGTGGTCCTACAACTACTGGAGGCTTCTCATCCGCATCAAAAAGCAGCAGCAGTGGTTCTACATCTACTGGAGGCTCATCATCCGAATCAACTGGCGGCAGCAGTGGTCCTACATTTACTGGAGGCCCATCGTCCGCATCAACAGGCATCAGCAGTGGTCCTACATCTACTAGAGGCTCATCATCCACATCAACAGGCGGCATCAGTGGTCCTACATCTGCTGGAGGCTCATCTTCCGCATCAACCGGCAGCAGCAGTGGTCCAAAATTTACTGGAGGCTCGTCTTCCGCATCAACCGGCGGCAGCAGTGGTCCAACATCTAACGGGGGCTCAACATCTGTATCAACCGGCGCCAGCAGTGTTTCTACATCTACTGGAGGCTCATCATTCGCATCAACCGGTGGCAGCAGTGGTCCTACAACTACTGGAGGCTTCTCATCCGCATCAAAAAGCAGCAGCAGTGGTTCTACATCTACTGGAGGCTCATCATCCGGATCAACTGGCGGCAGCAGTGGTCCTACATTTACTGGAGGCCCATCGTCCGCATCAAAAGGCAGCAGCAGTGTTTCTGCATCAACTGGAGGCTCATCATTCGCATCAACAGGCGGCAGCAGGGGTCCTACATCTACTGGAGGCTCCTCATATGCAATTATTAGTGGCAGCAGTGGTCTTACATCTACTGGAAGCTCATCGTCCGCATCAACCGGCAGCAGCAGTGGTCCAAAATTTACTGGAGGCTCGTCTTCCGCATCAACCGGCGGCAGCAGTGGTCCAACATCTAACAGGGGCTCAACATCTGTTTCAACCGGCGCCAGCAATGGTCATACGTCTACTGGAGGCTCCTCGACTGCATCCAACAGTGGCAGAGGTGGCCCTACATCTGATGGAGGCTCCAGAAGCAGCAGTATTTCAACAACAACTGGAGGCTCATCACTACCGTCAACAGTCGGAACCAGTAGTCCATTGTTGACTGGAGGCACATCAACTGCATCAATCGGCGGAAGCAGTGTTTCATCATCTACTGAAGCCTCATCATCTGTATCGATTCGCGGCAGCAATAGTCCAACAAGAAAAAAAACAAGTGCAGTTAGATCATCTGCGATCACTGGCTCATCAACTGCAACTGATTCTCATCATCATAAGCATAACTCAACAACTACTTTTACGAACAGTACTTCGTTTAAATCGACCACTATAAATATGAGGTCAACAGGGAGGAACTGCAGCACGACAATTGCATCTAGTACCACGTCCGCAACAAGCGGTGGCAGCAGTAGTCCTGCATCTACTGGAGGCTCGTCTTTCGTCTCAACCGGCGCCAGCAGTGGTCCAACATCTGGTGGAGGCTCCTCTTTCGCATCAACCGACGGTAGCAGTGGTCCTACATCTACTGGACGCTCATCATACCCATCAACCGGCGGCAGCAGTGGTCCTACATCTACTGGAGGCTCATCCTATGTATCAACCGGCGGCAGCATTAGTCCTACATCCATTGGAGGCTCATCAACCGCATCAACTGGCGGCGGCACTGGTCCTACATCTACTGGAGGCTCGGCGTCGGCATCAATCGACGGCAGCAGTGGTCCTACATTTACTGGAAGTTCATCGTCCGCATCAAACGTTGGCAGCAGTGGATATACATATGCTGGATTCTCATCAACCACGTCAACCGGCGGCAGCAGTGGTTCTACATCTAAAGGAGGCTCATCATTCGTATCAACCGGCGCCAGCAGTGGGCGTACATCTAGTGGAGGCTCATCATTCGCATCAACCGGCCGAAACAGTGGTCCTACATCTACTGGAGTCTCATCGTCCGAATCAACCGGCGGCAGCAGCGGTCCTACATCTAGTGGAAGTTCATCGTCCGCTTCAAACATTGGCAGCAAAGGATACACATCTGTTGGAGTCTCATCATCAGCATCAACCGGCGGAAGCAGTGGTCCTACATCTAAAGGAATCTCATCATCCGTATCAACCGGCGCCAGCAGTGGTCGTACATCATCTACTGGAGACTCGTCATCCTCATCAACCGGCAGCAGCAGTGGTCTTACATCCTCTGGATTCTCATCGTTCGCAGCAACCGGCGGGAGCAGTGGTCATATATCTACTGGAGGCTCATCATCCGCATCAAACGTCAGCAGCAATAGTCCTACATCTACTGGAGGCTCCCCATCCGCATCAACCGGCGCCAGCATTGGTCCTACATCTAGAGGAGGCTCCTCAATCGCGTCAACCAGCGGCAGCAGTCGTCCTACATCTACCGGTGGCTTATCTTCCGCATCAACCGGCGGCAGCAGTGGTCCAACTTCTACCGGGGGTTCCTCATTGGTATCAACCAGCGCCAGCAGTGGCCCTACATCTACAGGAGGCTCATCAACCTCATCAACAGGCAACAGCAGTGTTTCTACATCTACTGGAGGCTCATCATTCGCATCAACAGGCGGCAGCAGTGGTCCTACATCTACTGGAGGCTCATCGTTCGCATCAACCGGCAGCAGCAGTAGTCCAAAAGTTACTGGAGGCTCGTCTTCCGCATCAACCGGCGCCAGCAGTGGTCCAACATCTAACGCTGGCTCATCATCTGTATCAACCGACGCCAGCAAGGGCACTACATCTACTGGAGGCTCCTCGACTGCATCCAACAGTGGCAGAGGTGGTCCTACATCTGCTGGAGGCTCCAGAAGCAGCAGTGTTCCAACAACTACTGTAGGCTCATCACTACCGTCAACAGGTGGAACCAGTAGTCCATTGTTGACTGGAGGTACATCAACTGCATCAGCTGGCAGAAGCAGTGTTGCATCATCTACTGGTGTCTCATCATCTGTATCGATTGGCGGCAGCAATATTCCAACAGTAACAAAAACAAATGCAGTTAGATCAACTGCCACCACTGGCTCATCAACTGCAACTGATTCTCATCATCATAAGCATAATTCAACGACTATCTTTACGAACAGTACTGGAGGCTCCCCAATCGCATCAACCGGCGGCAGCAGTGGTCCTTCATCTAGTGGAGGCTCCTCATTTGCGTCAACTGGCGGCAGCAGTAGTCCTACATCTAGTGGAGGCTCCTCAATCGCGTCAACCGGCGGCAGCAATGGTCCTATATCTACTGGCAGCTCAACAGCCGCATCAACCGGCGGCAGCAGTGGGCCTACACCTAGTAGAGGCTCCTCGCCCGCATCAACCGGTGGCAGCAGTGGTCTTTCATCTAGTAGAGGCTCCTCATTCGCGTCAACCGGCGGCAGCGAAGGTCCTACATCTACTGGAGGCTCCTCATCCGCATCTTCCGGTGGCAGCAGTGGTCTTTCATCTACCGGTGGCTTATCTTCCGCATCAACCGGCGGCAGCAGTGGTCCAACTTCTACCGGGGGTTCCTCATTGGTATCAACCAGCGCCAGCAGTGGCCCTACATCTACAGGAGGCTCATCAACCTCATCAACAGGCAACAGCAGTGTTTCTACATCTACTGGAGGCTCATCATTCGCATCAACAGGCGGCAGCAGTGGTCCTACATCTACTGGAGGCTCATCGTTCGCATCAACCGGCAGCAGCAGTAGTCCAAAAGTTACTGGAGGCTCGTCTTCCGCATCAACCGGCGCCAGCATTGGTCCTACATCTAGAGGAGGCTCCTCAATCGCGTCAACCAGCGGCAGCAGTCGTCCTACATCTACCGGTGGCTTATCTTCCGCATCAACCGGCGGCAGCAGTGGTCCAACTTCTACCGGGGGTTCCTCATTGGTATCAACCAGCGCCAGCAGTGGCCCTACATCTACAGGAGGCTCATCAACCTCATCAACAGGCAACATCAGTGTTTCTACATCTACTGGAGGCTCATCATTCGCATCAACAGGCGGCAGCAGTGGTCCTACATCTACTGGAGGCTCATCGTTCGCATCAACCGGCAGCAGCAGTAGTCCAAAAGTTACTGGAGGCTCGTCTTCCGCATCAACCGGCGCCAGCAGTGGTCCAACATCTAACGCTGGCTCATCATCTGTATCAACCGACGCCAGCAAGGGCACTACATCTACTGGAGGCTCCTCGACTGCATCCAACAGTGGCAGAGGTGGTCCTACATCTGCTGGAGGCTCCAGAAGCAGCAGTGTTCCAACAACTACTGTAGGCTCATCACTACCGTCAACAGGTGGAACCAGTAGTCCATTGTTGACTGGAGGTACATCAACTGCATCAGCTGGCAGAAGCAGTGTTGCATCATCTACTGGTGTCTCATCATCTGTATCGATTGGCGGCAGCAATATTCCAACAGTAACAAAAACAAATGCAGTTAGATCAACTGCCACCACTGGCTCATCAACTGCAACTGATTCTCATCATCATAAGCATAATTCAACGACTATCTTTACGAACAGTACTGGAAGCTCCCCAATCGCATCAACCGGCGGTAGCAGTGGTCCTTCATCTAGTGGAGGCTCCTCATTTGCGTCAACTGGCGGCAGCAGTAGTCCTACATCTAGTGGAGGCTCCTCAATCGCGTCAACCGGCGGCAGCAATGGTCCTATATCTACTGGCAGCTCAACAGCCGCATCAACCGGCGGCAGCAGTGGGCCTACACCTAGTAGAGGCTCCTCGCCCGCATCAACCGGTGGCAGCAGTGGTCTTTCATCTAGTAGAGGCTCCTCATTCGCGTCAACCGGCGGCAGCAAAGGTCCTACATCTACTGGAGGCTCCTCATCCGCATCTTCCGGTGGCAGCAGTGGTCTTTCATCTAGTGGAGGCTCCTCAGTCGCGTCAACCGGCGGCAGCAGTGGTCCTACATCCAGTGGAGGCTCCTCATTCGCGTCAACCGGCGGCAGCAGTGGTCCTACAACTACTGGAGGCTCCTCATCCGCATCAACCGGTGGCAGCAGTGGTCTTTCATCTAGTGGTGGAGGCTCCTCAGTCGCGTCAACCGGCGGCAGCAGTGGTCCTACATCCAGTGGAGGCTCCTCATTCGCGTCAACCGGCGGCAGCAGTGGTCCTACAACTACTGGAGGCTCCTCATTCGCGTCAAGCGGCGGTAGCAAAGGTCCTACATCTACTGGAGGCTCCTCATCCGCATCAACCGGTGGCAGCAGTGGTCCTATATATAGTGGAGGTTCCTCATTCGCGTCAACCGGCGGCAGCAGTGGTCCTACATCTAGTGGAGGCTCCTCATCCGCATCAACCGGTGGCAGCAGTGGTCTTTCATCTAGTGGAGGCTCCTCAGTCGCGTCAACCGGCGGCAGCAGTGGTCCTACATCCAGTGGAGGCTCCTCATTCGCGTCAACCGGCGGCAGCAGTGGTCCTACAACTACTGGAGGCTCCTCATTCGCGTCAAGCGGCGGTAGCAAAGGTCCTACATCTACTGGAGGCTCCTCATCCGCATCAACCGGTGGCAGCAGTGGTCCTATATATAGTGGAGGTTCCTCATTCGCGTCAACCGGCGGCAGCAGTGGTCCTACATCTAGTGGAGGCTCCTCATCCGCATCAACCGGTGGCAGCAGTGGTCTTTCATCTAGTGGAGGCTCCTCAGTCGCGTCAACCGGCGGCAGCAGTGGTCCTACATCCAGTGGAGGCTCCTCATATCGCGTCAACCGGCGGCAGCAGTGGTCCTACAACTACTGGAGGCTCCTCATTCGCGTCAAGCGGCGGTAGCAAAGGTCCTACATCTACTGGAGGCTCCTCATCCGCATCAACCGGTGGCAGCAGTGGTCCTATATATAGTGGAGGTTCCTCATTCGCGTCAACCGGCGGCAGCAGTGGTCCTACATCTAGTGGAGGCTCCTCAGTTGCGTCAACCGGCGGCAGCAGCGGACCTACATCTAGTGGAGGCTCCTCATTCGCGTCAACCGGCGCCAGCAGTGGTCTTACATCTACTGGAGGCTCCTCATTCGCATCAACCGGCGGCAGCAGTGATCTTTCATCTAGTGGAGGCTCCTCAATCGCGTCAACTGGCGGCAGCAAAGGTCCTACATCTACTGGCGGCTCAACAGCCGCATCAACCGGCGGCAGCATTGGTTCTACATCTAGTGGAGGCTCCTCATTCGCGTCAACCGGTGGAAGCAGTGGTTCTACATCTACTGGAGACTCCTCAGCCGCATCAACCGGCGGCAGCATTGGTCCTCAATCTAGTGGAGGCTCCTCATTCGCGTCAACGGCCGGTAGCAGTGGTCCTACATCTAGTGGAGGCTCCTCATTCGCGTCAACCGGCGGCAGCAAAGGCCCTACATCTACTGGAGGCTCATCATCCGCATCAACCGCTGGCAGCAGTGGTCCTTCATCTATTGGAGGCTCCTCATTCGCGTCAACCGGCGGCAGCAGTGGTCCTATATCTAGTGGAGGCTCCTCAGTCGCGTCAACAGGCGGCAGCAGTGGTCCTACAACTAGTGGAGGCTCCTCATTCGCGTCAACCGGCGGCAGCAGTGGTCCTACATCTAGTGGAGGCTCTTCATTTGCGTCAACCGGCGGCAGCAGTGGTCCTACATCTAGTGGAGGCTCCTCAGTCGCGTCAACCGGCGGCAGCAGTGGTCCTACATCCAGTGTAGGCTCCTCATTCGCGTCAACCGGCGGCAGCAGTGGTCCTTCATCTAGTGGAGGCTCCTCAATCGCGTCAACTGGCGGCAGCAAAGGTCCTACATCTACTGGCGGCTCAACAGCCGCATCAACCGGCGGCAGCATTGGTTCTACATCTAGTGGAGGCTCCTCATTCGCGTCAACCGGTGGAAGCAGTGGTTCTACATCTACTGGAGACTCCTCAGCCGCATCAACCGGCGGCAGCATTGGTCCTCAATCTAGTGGAGGCTCCTCATTCGCGTCAACGGCCGGTAGCAGTGGTCCTACATCTAGTGGAGGCTCCTCATTCGCGTCAACCGGCGGCAGCAAAGGCCCTACATCTACTGGAGGCTCATCATCCGCATCAACCGCTGGCAGCAGTGGCCCTTCATCTATTGGAGGCTCCTCATTCGCGTCAACCGGCGGCAGCAGTGGTCCTATATCTAGTGGAGGCTCCTCAGTCGCGTCAACAGGCGGCAGCAGTGGTCCTACAACTAGTGGAGGCTCCTCATTCGCGTCAACCCGGCGGCAGCAGTGGTCCTACATCTAGTGGAGGCTCCTCATTTGCGTCAACCGGCGGCAGCAGTGGTCCTACATCTAGTGGAGGCTCCTCAACCTCGTCAACCGGCGGCAGCAGTGTTTCTACATCTAGTGGAGGCTCCTCATTCGCGCCAACCGGCGGCAGCAGTGGTCGTACATCTAGTGGAGTCTCCTCATTCGCATCAACCGGCGTCAGCAGTGGTCCTACATCTACTGGAGGCTCCTCATCCGATTCAACCGGCGGCAGCAATGGTCCTACATCTAGTGGAGGCTCCTCATTCGCGTCAACCGGGGGCAGCAGTGGTCCTACATCTACTGGAGGCTCCTCATCCGCTTCAACCGGCGGAAGCAGTGGTCCTACATCTAGTGGAAGCTCCTCATTTGCGTCAACCCGGCGGCAGCAGCAGTCCTACATCTAGTGGAGGCTCCTCAATCGCGTCAACCGGCGGCAGCAGTGTTCCTACATCTAGTGGAGGCTCCTCATTCGCGCCAATCGGCGGCAGCAGTGGTCGTACATCTAGTGGAGGCTCCTCATTTGCGTCAACCGGCGGCAAGCAATGGTTCTACATCTAGTGGAGGCTCCTCATTCGCGCCAACCGGCGGCAGCAGTGGTCGTACATCTAGTGGAGGCTCCTCATTTGCATCAACCGGCGTCAGCAGTGGTCCTACATCTACTGGAGGCTCCTCATCCGCTTCAACCGGCGGCAGCAATGGTCCTACATCTAGTGGAGGCTCCTCATCCTCTTCAACCGGCGGAAGCAGTGGTCCTACATCTAGTGGAGGCTCCTCATTTGCGTCAACCGGCGGCAGCAGCAGTCCTACATCTAGTGGAGGCTCCTCAATCGCGTCAACCGGCGGCAGCAGTGTTCCTACATCTAGTGGAGGCTCCTCATTCGCGCCAATCGGCGGCAGCAGTGGTCGTACATCTAGTGGAGGCTCCTCATTTGCGTCAACCGGCGTCAGCAGTGGTCCTACATCTACTAGAGGCTCCTCGTCCACTTACAGCCAGCGGCAGCAGTGGTCCTGCATCTAGTGGAGGCTCCTCATTTGCGTCAACCGGCGGCAGCAGTGGTCCTGCATCTAGTGGAGGCTCCTCAATCGCGTCAACCGGCGGCAGCAGTGGTCCTGCATCTAGTGGAGGCTCCTCATTCGCGTCAACAGGCGGCAGCAGTGGTCCTACATCTACTAGAGGCTCCTCGTCCACTTCAGCCAGCGGCAGCAGTGGTCCTGCATCTAGTGGAGGCTCCTCATTTGCGTCAACCGGCGGCAGCAGTGGTCCTGCATCTAGTGGAGGCTCCTCAATCGCGTCAACCGGCGGCAGCAGTGGTCCTGCATCTAGTGGAGGCTCCCCACTCATTTGCGTCAACCGGTCGTCAGCAGTGGTCCTACATCTACTAGAGGCTCCTCGTCCACTTCAGCCAGCGGCAGCAGTGGTCCTGCATCTAGTGGAGGCTCCTCATTTGCGTCAACCGGCGGCAGCAGTGGTCCTGCATCTAGTGGAGGCTCTCATTCGCGTCAACAGGCGGCAGCAAGTGGTCCTACATCTAGTGGAGGCTCCACATTTGCGTCAACCGCCGGCAGCAGTGGTCCTACATCTACTGTAGGCTCTCATCCGCACAAACCGCCGGCAACAGTGGTTCTACATTTAGTGGAGGCTCCTCTTCGCGTCAACCGGCGGCAGCAGTGGCCTACACCTAGTGGAGGCTCCTCATTTGCGTCAACAGGCGGCAGCAGTGGTCCTACATCTAGTGGAGGCTCCTCATTCGCGTCAACCAGCGGCAGCAGTGGCCCTACACCTAGTGGAGGCTCCTCATTCGCGTCAACCGGTGGGCAGTAGTGGCCCTACATCTAGTGGAGGCTCCTCATTCGCGTCAACCGGGGGTAGCAGTGGTCCTACAGCTACTGGAGGCTCCTCATCCGCATCATCCGGCGGCAGCAGTGGTCCTGTATCTACTGGAGGCTCCTCATTTGCGTCAACCGGCGGCAGCAGTGGGCCTCCATCTACTGTAGGCTCCTCGTCCCGCATCAAACCGGCGGCAAGCAGTGGTCCTACATCTAGTAGAGG
>NC_087067.1:54697368-54831255 GCF_963678635.1 Symsagittifera roscoffensis | reverse complement strand
CCTCATTCGCGTCAAACGGCAGCAGCAGTGGTCCTACATCTAGTGGAGGCTCCTCATTTGCGTCAACGGGCGGCAGTAGTGGTCCTACATCTAGTGGAGGCTCCTCATTTGCGTCAACCGGCGGCAGCAATGGTTCTACATCTAGTGGAGGCTCCTCATTCGCGTCAACCGGCGGCAGCAATGGTTCTACATCTAGTGGAGGCTCCTCATTTGCGTCAACCGGCGGCAGCAGTGGTCCTACATCTAGTGGAGGCTCCTCATTTGCGTCAACGGGCGGCAGTAGTGGTCATACATCTGGTGGAGGCTCCTCATTCGCGTCAACCGGCGGCAGCAATGGTTCTACATCTAGTGGAGGCTCCTCATTCGCGTCAACCGGCGGCAGCAATGGTTCTACATCTAGTGGAGGCTCCTCATTCGCGTCAACCAGCGGCAGCAGTGGTCCTTCTTCTAGTGGAGGCTCGTCATTCACGTCAACCGACGGCAGCAGTGGTCCTACATCTAGTGGAGGCTCCTCTTTCGCGTCAACCGGCGGCAGCAGTGGTCCTTTTTCTAGTGGAGGCTCCTCATTCCCGTCAACCAGCGGCAGCAGTGGTCCTACATCTAGTGGAGGCTCCTCTTTCGCGTCAACCGGCGGCAGCAATGGTTCTACATCTAGTGGAGGCTCCTCACTCGCGTCAACCGGCGCCAGCAGTGGTTCTACATCTAGTGGAGGCTCCTCATTCGCGTCAATAGGCGGCAGCAGTGTTCCTTCTTCTAGTGGAGGCTCCTCATACGCGTCAGCCGGCGGCATCAGTGTTCCTACATCTAGTGGAGGCTCCTCTTTCGCGTCAACCGGCGGCAGCAGTGGTCCTTCTTCTAGTGGAGGCTCCTCATTCGCGTCAACCGGCTGCAGCAGTGGTCCTACATCTAGTGGAGGCTCCTCGTTCGCGCCAACTGGCGGCAGCAATGGTTCTACATCTAGTGGAGGCTCCTCATTCGCGTCAACCGGCGGCAGCAGTGGTCCTACATCTAGTGGAGGCTCCTCTTTCGGGTCAACCGGCGGCAGCCGTGGTCCTACAACTAGTGGAGGCTCCTCTTTCGCGTCAACCGGCGGCAGCAGTGGTCCTACATCTAGTGGAGGCTCCTCTTTCGCGTCAACCGGCGGCAGCCGTGGTCCTACAACAAGTGGAGGCTCCTCTTTCGCGTCAACCGGCGGCCGCAGTGGTCCTACATCTAGTGGAGGCTCCTCGTTCGCGTCAACCGGCGGCAGCAATGGTTCTACATCTAGTGGAGGCTCCTCTTTCGCGTCAACCGGCGGCAGCAGTGGTCCTTCTTCTAGTGGAGGCTCCTCATTCGCGTCAACCGGCGGCAGCAGTGTTCCTTCTTCTAGTGGAGGCTCCTCATTCGCGTCAACCGGCGGCAGCAATGGTTCTACATCTAGTGGAGGCTCCTCATTCGCGTCAATCGGCGGCAGCAGTGGTCCTACATCTAGTGGAGGCTCCTCATTTGCGTCAACCGGCGGCAGCAGTGGTCCTTCTTCTAGTGGAGGCTCCTCATTCGCATCATGGACAAACAAAACAACAATTGGTCCAAAGAGCAGTTCATTCAAGCCGATTTCGAACAGCACAGTTAAACCTGGAGGTCAATTTGCCACGAACACAACCACAGTCAAACCCATTGCAGAAGATCCTTGGTGAGCATGCGCGCTTTTTTCTATAAAAGTACTCACTGGCGCTCGCTTAAATTTATCGCTGAACTCGACCTGATTAATTGAGCTTCAGAATTGTAGTGATTTGTTTTTCTGTTGTTTTTGTGACGCTTGATGCAAATGCGATTGTTGGTTTTCTGAAGGGGAGATTTCCAAAGCAAAAAATCTAAATTTGTTGAACTTTTTTGGTCGACCAAATGGACTTTTGGTCGTTACGAAGCCAAACTGTGCACAACTAATCTCAATTGGGTCAAATTTATCAGAAAAGTCTTGATCATGAACTGCTCTAAACTTTCAAAGAGCTTTCGGAACATCTATTTTTCTAGTTGAAAATTTTCTTTTTCCTTACGTTCATCGGTTTTTTACAACTGTCTGTTGAATATGAGTCGACTTTTCCGGCCCAAAAAAATATGCTCGGCTTTGTTCGCCCCAAACGAGAGAGATGCTTTTTGTTCGTTAAGTTTGATTGAGGGCTTGTTTCGACTTTCAATTGACATGAGCAATCCTAAAGTAACATTACGAGGCCAAACTGGATTCCACGCAAATATCTAAAACACTGAAATTTTGGATTCCACGCAAATATCTAAAACACTGTAGTGCTTTAAATGGCTCCAAAAGTAGGCAAAAAGCAAAAATGCGGAATAAGCAACAGTTTTTACGGAACCCGTAACAGTTTGTGGAATCCACAGACAAACAATAAAATATAAGTATACTAAATTGGGCTGTTTCGGAATCCGCAAATGTAAGCAGAATCTACAAATTGTAAGCGGAATTTGCGAAATCCACTTACATTTGCGCTTTCAGCTTACAAAATTCGCAGATTCCACTTAAATTTGCGGAGTTCACTTACATTTTGCGGAATCCGCTTACATTTGTGGAATCCAAAACAATTAGCAAAATTCGCTAGCTGCGGAACCCGCGACAAAACTAAGGTGCCGACAAAACTTACTTTACAGGTTTTTTTTACGAGTAATCCACTTACATTTTGGGACAAGTTTATGGACTTGTCTCAGGAGTCCAGGAACTTGCAGACACCAAAAGTTGCACCTATCCAGTACACAGTTTTGCCGTGTGCTGACATTTGCTATGTTTCAATCGTAATTGTTGATTTCAATTTTATTTGTATTGTTTTATTTATCGCCTAGGGGTGTTGCAAGAAGGCAACCTACTGCGCGTTAGTTATTCCCATTTGGCCGAACAAAACAGATTCGAACTCCCATAAAAATACAAAAAAAACCTGATGGGTGAAAAATTATTTTGAATTTAAGTTCAAGACAAGCTAAAAGATTCCTCGACTTGAAATAATCCGACATTTTTTTTCGAAGCGTGTAAGCAGATTGCACTTTTTGGCACTAAAACGACTGGTTTTTTGTTTGCGAACTCACGGGTTGACCTCTAAACAATTGCATAAGCAAAGTCTATCAGAAAATACTAGTCATACAAATTTCTTACTTTTTGCTAAAATCGTTTCAACGAACTTTGAAACAACTTTTTTTTTTGTTTTGGCATAAAACTCGGTGTATCGTACTAATTACAATAAAACTTTTTGTCAAAAAAAATGCTAGTCATACAAGTTCCATATGTGGAAATTGGATGACTTGCATTTTTTGATGGCGACAACAAAATATTTTCCAAATATTTTTGAAATTGCCCCAAAAAAGCTTTTGTGAATTTTTTTCAGTCGCAGTGCGAATTTGTACTCAAACACAAATTTACGAAACAAAATTTTACATGCAAAATATAAATTTTTGTGTCCATAACGTAGTCCTGGATGCACTAATGATTCGTTTTTTCTTTACGCCTAATATTTTTTTTTCAAAAACGCTAAAATTTCTTTTTGTACGGCATGTTCAAGTATGCCATGTATGTCTTGATGAATTTCTGACAAATTGAAAAATGAATTTTTTTAGAAAAAAATCATCGTTGAAATTTTGGCCAAAAATTAAAAGTTTGTTACTTTGTTTATATCACTTTTGTTTGAAAATTCAGGTCATTTTCTGTGCATTGTGAATGCAAGGCCGTCCAACTTTTGGTGACTCTAGTTTTTGTCAATTAAACTCTGTTACGAACACAACCCAATAAGTTTTAGAATTTAATTTTAAAAAAAAATCATTTTTTTGGTTCAGGGCAAACACTTAATTTGGTCTTCAAAGCCGACAACGTAAACCTTAAAATACATTTGTATAGTTTTTATTCTGGAGTATAAGTTTGGCTGGATGAATAATTTAGGTCCCAACACGACCAACAACCCGGTTTGACCAAAACTTCTTATCATACAATTTCCATATATGGAAAAAATTTTACCATACAATTTTAAATCCACCGAAAGTTGTAAAAAATCTTTAAGATAAGTGTTATTCCATCTGAAAAATTTATGATCAGAAGTTTTGGTCAAACTGGGTTGTTGGTCGTGTTTGTACCTAATTTATTCAACTAGAATTTGAATTCGATTAACTCAATTTTTGAAATATGAAGGTGTCATCCAGTCAGACTTAAACTCCAGATAAAAATCTATACAGATCTATTTTAAGGTTTACGTTGCCGACTTTGAAGGCCAAACTAAGAACGTCGTCACCTTTGTCGTTGAAAGTATGATTTCACGCAGCAGATTTCTGTCAAATTTTGTACTTTTGTTTTCAATATATCTCGTTTTTAACCTCAGTAAACGTAGTAATCTCAGAAGATTAGTTCATGCCGAAGCTAGTCCCCGTGTCAAGGTCCACGATTTAAGAAAAAACTTTTTAAGTAGCGCCGCATACCGTTTTCAGACTGGATTTTGCAGTCGAATCGTCAGCCGTTTCTTAAGTCGCGCCGTCAGTCTTTTCTTAAAACGCGCCGCTTAAGTCTTTTCTTAAGGCGCTCCGCTTGAATCTTCTCTTAAGTCGCGCCGCTTAAGTCTTTTCTTAAGTCGCGTCGTCAGCCTTTTCTTAAGTCGCGCCGTCAGTCATTTCTTAAAAAGCGCCGCTTAAGTCTTTTCTTAAGGCGCTCCGCTTGAATCTTCTCTTAAGTCGCTCCGCTTAAGTCTTTTCTTAAGTCGCGCCGTCAGTTTTTTCTTAAGTCGCGCCGTCAGTCTTTTCTTAAGTCGCGCCGCTTAAATCGTTTCTTAAAACGCGCCGCTTATGTCTTTTCTTAAGTCGCGCCGCTTCAGTCTTTTCCTAATTCGCGCCGCTTAGGTCTTTTCTCAAGTCGCGCCGCTTAAGTATTTTCTTAAGTCGCGCCGCTTAAGTCTTTTCTTAAGCCGAGCCGTCAGTCTTTTCTTAGGTCGCGCCGTCACTCTTAACTTAAGTCGCGCCGCTTAAGTTTTTTCTTAAGTCGCGCCACTTAAGTCTTTTCTTAAGTAGCGCCACTTAAGTCTTTTCTTAAGTCGCGCCGCTTAAGTCTTCTCTTAAGTCGTACCGCTTAAGTCTTTTCTTAAGTCGCGCCGTCAGTCTTTTCTTAAAACGCGCCGCTTAAGTCTTTTCTTAAGGCGCTCCGCTTGAATCTTCTCTTAAGTCGCGCCGCTTAAGTCTTTTCTTAAGTCGCGTCGTCAGCCTTTTCTTAAGTCGCGCCGTCAGTCTTTTCTTAAAACGCGCCGCTTAAGTCTTTTCTTAAGGCGCTCCGCTTGAATCTTCTCTTAAGTCGCTCCGCTTAAGTCTTTTCTTAAGTCGCGCCGTCAGTTTTTCTTAAGTCGCGCCGTCAGTCGTTTCTTAAGTCGCGCCGCTTAAATCGTTTCTTAAAACGCGCCGCTTATGTCTTTTCTTAAGTCGCGCCGCTTCAGTCTTTTCCTAATTCGCGCCGCTTAAGTCTTTTCTCAAGTCGCGCCGCTTAAGTATTTTCTTAAGTCGCGCCGCTTAAGTCTTTTCTTAAGCCGCGCCGTCAGTCTTTTCTTAGGTCGCACCGTCACTATTAACTTAAGTCGCGCCGCTTAAGTTTTTTCTTAAGTCGCGCCACTTAAGTCTTTTCTTAAGTAGCGCCACTTAAGTCTTTTCTTAAGTCGCGCCGCTTAAGTCTTCTCTTAAGTCGTGCCGCTTAAGTCTTTTCTTAAGTCGCGCCGTCAGTCTTTTCTTAATTCGCGCCATCAGTCTTTTCTCAAGTCGCGCCGTCAGTCTTTTCTCAAGTCGCGCTGCTTAAGTCTTTTCTTCAGTAGCGCTGCTTAAGTCTTTTGAGTTTAAATCAGGTGTAGCTTTCTCATAGGAAAAAAATTCAGATGAGCTACAGCGTCTGTTCGTCACGCCGGATATTATTTTCGGCCAGGTAGATTCGTGCAATTTCTTAGTCTAATACCAAACTTAATCTTACTCTTTTATCTCCTAACCTCAACAAATCTAGTGTACATGGTATTTGCGGGTTAGGTTTATTGAACTTGTTCGAAGGAGAACGACTGCCTTCTAAGATTTATTCAAATTGTTCTGGTGCTGAAACTACTTGTAATTTCAGCACTACAAATAATTGTCAGAGTCAGTTATTGAACTTGATAGGTTAGTTAGTAATATTTTACAGGGATAGATTTATCAATCATTTAGTTGGCTACAACAACTAGTCTAGAACTGGTTCCACCCTTCCGGGGTTTAGAGAGTTTTTAGTTTTTGAATCGTTTACTAAAGTGAAGGACCGATGGAGAGTTTTTTAAACTTTTTTGGAGTAGCTTGATTCTGAGTGGTTGGAGCAGTGGAGTGGAGTTTTGAGTGGAGAAAAGAAGAACAGTTGTTCGTGTTCCAGAAGTGGGTCTTGTTTGATCCTGGGTCGTATGGGCTGATTGTGTCATGGTTTTGGATTGATGCAAAAATGTGGTAATTTCGTTAAGCTTAGAACGAGTTTATGTGCAATATAAAGATTGACTTTTCTGTGTGAAGTGCCAAGTGACTAAGATCGGTATGTGAGATAAACATCGAGTTGGCCATTGTTCTTTTCAATGATTTCCTTTGCTGAGAGGTTGAGTCCATACTTAAAATCCTGAGAGGGTTGTGACTACGGCAACAAACCAAAAGTTTTGCCATTTCAGAGTTGGAATGTCATCGAATTTTCATCTCCTTTGCTGCTCGTTCAGTTTGCTTTAAGAATATTTTTTACTTTGCATTAATTATATCTACATCTTGTTAGTGAGATCAATTTTAGTTTTGATATTCTTTTATTTGTTTTCCCAAAAGCGTTTTTTAAATAATTCGGTTAGTTTAAAGAGATGCACACCCTGGAGCCAATCTTATCAAAAACAGAGTTTTGGGTTCGTAGCACATGGTGGGTGCGTGTACTTCAAGCAACGTCGTTGTGGTGTGTGATGGCAGAGTGGGGTACAATTTCACTGTTTGGGTACAGTCTTTTTTTATGTTCAACTTTTTTTTCTGTTTTATCAGGTGTTTGTTCGCCTTTTTGTTTTGGTTGTGTCCCTTTCTCAAAGTAAGTTGTTGTGTTTTGGGTTTTTCTTTTGACCTTTTTGTGTTTCGTTTGGTTTCAATAAAACTTGAAAAAGGGTTTCAAAAGAAAAAAAGAAAAAAAATCCAGATTTAATCTGGGTTTGTTTCGGTTTGAGTACCGTGGTACTTTTTTATTCATGCTGTTGGTTTTGTGGCAATAATAAGCTGCGTTGTTTAGTTTAAACTTACTCTCATAATTTCTTCCCTAAGGGTTAAGGAAAGTTTAAAATGTGTGAATATAAGTTAGAATTGTTATCAGTGAGGTTTGAATTCTGAAACTTATTTATTAAACAATCCTAAGTGGGCGAGTTGTTGGAATTTGCTGGAAAAAATTGTGGGTGAGTGAGGATTGTAAATTAAAAGAAAAAGCTTGCATAAAAACCTTAGTTTCCTGTAATTTTTTTCCAAAAGTTAATTTACTGCTCAATTTTTTTTATTTTGCTGCAGAGTTATCATTTCACTTCTTTTCTATTGAAACTTACTGCGTTTATCAATTTCTTTGCTTTGTTAGATCAAAATTTGAAAAGGTTAGAAAAAAGTTCGTGCTTTTTGATTTTATTTTTGTTTTTTTTGGGTGCATTATTGATGAAATCTTAAAACGAAAATTGAGTAAAAAAGAAAAATACATGATGAGTGTTTTGTTTCAAATGTTAGTATAAATAATTATATACATACTTGCAAAATTTCTTCAATTTGAAAAAATCCATGGAAGAAGTTATTCGGACTGTGTATGATGTTACAATTAGTTTTGCAAGCATCCTGGTTTTGTTTTCAGTTTTGAGCTGATGTCAGAGTTGCTCCAGCGCTCTGATTATTGTTAATTCTTGGGTTTCAAGTGAGAATTCATGACTTTTGTTATATAAATATCAATATAACTTGTGAATTTATGACAAGTTATATAATTTGTGTTTGAAATTAGTGTTATGAATGTATTCTTGTATCGTGAATTCAATGGGCTCTTTCTTTTGTTGGGTATTAATTGAGGGCGGGATTCATCATTTGAGAACGAATTAGTGAGCAGAATATATACATCTGGCAAACGGGATCATAATTACGGTAGATGCCGTGGATACTAGTTGATTTTTTTTGTGTAAAAGAAATTTAAAAAATTTGGTGTACACTTTGAAATTATAAACATAAATCAATTTTGTAAGTTACGTGTAGGTGTGTTAGTTGTAAAAAATTATAATTTGTGTATGTTTGAGTTAGTTTTGTTCTTAGTGGGATCTCATGTGAACAATGTAGGCCTCGTTCTTTAGGTGTAAGGAAGTGAAGTGTTAGTGCGAAACAATTAAAATTGTATGTTTCGTATGCTTTAGTATTTTTAATGCCTTGGTTTTTTTAGTGCTTTGGTCTTTTTAGTATGATTCGTATGTTTTGTTATCAATAAAAGTATCATTTTTTTGTTAGTACCATCTATGTGAAAAACATATTCAATTCGAATGAAGATTTTTTCTGTTAGTTGAGGGTTAGTATTGGGGTCGTCCGCATCTGGGGTAACTTCCATATATCTAGTTATTGCATGATCATAGTGTTTTAATAAGAATCGGTTAGTGCATTTTACATTGAAGCGATTTAGAGTTTGGTTTAGTCCGATTGTGGCAAACTGTTTTTCGTGAAGTGCAGTTCTTAGTTTATGAGGACGAGATTGGCATAGTTCGTTGTCTTCGTTGGTGTTGTAATGGAGAAGTGCTATTGGGTTAGTGAAATGATAGAATGAGCTCCAGGAGAAAGTGGGAAATCGGCAATATTCGTCGAGGAACAAGTTAGTGGTCGCATAGTAAAAATATTGGGGGAAGTTATAACTAAAAATTCTGTGGCGTTAGTACGTTGTGAGTGAAGGGAATATTATCGGGATATTCGGGAACAGCTAATAAGCTATTGGGTGAAAGATTGGGGTGTTTTCGTTTAAAACTCTATATGCTCTGGTGGTTGCTGTATCAGCTGAGTGACTTGAGAATGTTTCATTGGGAAGCTTGGGAGTAAGAGGCCGGTCAGGTGATTATGAAAAAGTAGACGGACTGGGTTCTCAATCGAGGCGTTCGTCGGAGTTTCTACATCGGAATTATTAAACTTTGAGATGGTGTTAAAAATTATTTGTGTTGAGTCGTCTAAATTCATGGTGATTTAGAAAAAAAATTGGGTAGGGGAGAAGAGATGAGGTCTGCAAGTGAAATGCAGGGGGATTGGCGTCGCAGTTTGCATGTGTAGGAAAGCGAACGGTTGAGGGATCCAATCTGTCAGCTCATCGTATGCTAAAGAGGGGGTTTGAGAAAAGATAGTAATTGTGTGTAGTTTCATTGGGAAGCTTGAGAGTAAGAGGCCGGTCAGGTGATTATGAAAAAGTAGACGGACTGGGTTCTGAATCGAGGCGTTCGTCGGAGTTTCTACATCGGAATTATTAAACTTTGAGATGGTGTTAAAAATTATTTGTGTTGAGTCGTCTAAATTCATGGTGATTTAGAAAAAAACTGGGTAGGGGAGAAGAGATGAGGTCTGCAAGTGAAATGCAGGGGGATTGGCGTCGCAGTTTGGATGTGTAGGAAAGCGAACGGTTGAGGGATCCAATCTGTCAGCTCATCGTATGCTAAAGAGGGGGTTTGAGAAAAGATAGTAATTGTGTGTAGTTTTTCTATAAAAAGCTCACATGCTTCGTCGGTGTCTGACTGCTGGAATTCTATATGAGATACTGGACTTCGTGGAAAACTATTTCCTTGAGAGGTGTGTTCCGTGATTAGTGCGTGTTTCGCTAAAACGTGGGACTAAGGATAAAGCGTGATTATGTTGTAAAGTAATCAAATGTGGTGGTACTGTAGGCGTTGGATTTAAATTGTCTTTTGATGTGTCGTATGCATTAGTTGCTTTAGATCGTTTTTTTTTATCATTTTCCCTAATTTGAGCTCAAGTATAATTTTTTCAAATTGTGATGGAAGATATTCCAAAAAATTCTGCAAAGATAATGCGTGCTACACTTGTTTGTTTATTTACTTGTGAATGTAATACTTTTATTTTATAGATTGATTCTAATACTGAGAAAAGAAATCCAAAAAAAAATAAACGTGGAGCATAGTATACTCAGTACTAAAATATAGTACGGCCATCCTAGAAAAGCTAGGAGTTCTTTTTTTAGATTAACAAAACTGAAGACAATATTTGGCAATATATCTTGTGATCGGTACTTTTTACCGTTAAGATATCTGTAACCCTTAACATATTCAAATTATCGGCTGTATTCTTGTTCGTAAATGTCTGAGAAGCCTGCTGTTTCAGCGAGTTTTCGTAAGTTTTGGTCAATTGATTGTCTTTGTTCGTTTTCTATTTTATTGAAACGTTTTTGGAACTGCTGTGTTCTAATGTGATGTTGTAAATCTGATCTAGAATAAATACCTATTGATTGCAAATCTATGTTAGGGTTGCGAGCTATAGCGCGCATACTTTTGGGTGAAAACTTCTTTAATGGTGGCTTCAATGTAGGGTATGGGTAGTAATATAAAACTTATCTTCCTGTGCGTTTAGCTGTACTACATTCTGGCTATTTTCAGATCGAAAACGTACGTCGAAAAGTGAGAAAAGAAATCTAAAAAAATAAACATGGAGTATAGTTTGATCAATCTTTCTAATATATAGTACGGCCAACCTAAAAAAGTAAAAAATTCATTTTTTAGATTAACAAAACTGAAGATATTAATTGGTAATATATCTTGTGGTCAGTACTTTTCACCGTTGAGATATCTGTAATCTTTATTATCTTTAATAAGGCCTTGTGCTTAAATATCTGAGAAGCCTGGTGTTCCAGCGAGTTTTCGTAAGTTTTGGTCCATTGATTTTCTATGAAATGTATCTACATTTGTGAGAAGTTTTTGAAACTGCTGTGCTAATGTGATGTTGTCAATCTGATCTAGAAAAAAACCCATTGATTGTAAATCTATGTTAGGGTTGCGAGCAATAGCGCGCATACTTTTGGGTGAAAACTTCTTTAATGGTGGCTTCAATGTAGGGTATGGGTAGTAATATAAAACTTATCTTCCTGTGCGTTTAGCTGTACTACATTCTGGCTATTTTCAGATCAAAAACGTACGTCCTGACAGTGTATCTACGAAATATAATTCATTTTTAAGAATATAGGGTTTCGTTTGTACTATATTTCAACTTCAAAAACATATAACGGTCAAACTTTTTTGTACATGAAAAATACATAAGGATAATTCCTTCACAGTTAATGAGGTTAGATCTTTTGCCCGATAACGATAATAAATATCCTGCATAAGGTAAATTTAATACTGCTAATGCGAGTGATTGTAATATTTGTGTACGTTCGAGTTCACAAAGATGATGAAGTGTTTCTAGTTCGAAGAGTGACATTTCTTCAAAAATTCGACTTATTGTATAGTCTTATTTCACATAAAATTTTTTGTCGTAGTGTATTGCGTCAAAATACGTGTTATTCATAAGTGCGAGTTCTTGTAATCATGTATTCTTGTTATCTTTATCTTGTGGACGAAACTTTCCGCCAGGATTTCCCGAGTTTTGATAAAATGTTATTGGGATATAAAATGTTTGTCATCTTTGCGGTTTTGATATGGTTGTGCTGGGTTAATTATTAGTTTTCCTATTTTCATGTCGAAACCTGTTTGACAAGGATTTCTGAATATTGTCTTTTGAAAAAACTATTTGGATATTTACAAACGAATTCTATTTCAGGTTAAATTTGAAAACGTGTTAATTTGTTTTCCAAACAATTCATATTTTCATATTTTTGATTATTAGATCTAACTCTATCAGGGTTAAATTTTTCCAAAGAAATTGACTCAATGAAAATTTTTTTAATGAATTTTTATCATTTTGCGTGGATTTTAGCAACTTTAAATGTAGTACAGGTGCCTTCTGGGTAACACACAATGGTTGCTTGTGTGCGAGTGTTAGGATTGCGATATCTTTGATCAATTTTACTTGGTAAGCGTATTCCATGATATAATATAGCATCATCTTTCATTTCTCGTGTTATTTGTACATTTCGAAATTTGTATCTATTATCTAATCAAAAAACATTATGTCTTGGTAGCCTTTGTTCTTAGTGTCAGCTTTACATTTCGAAGGATTATTAATTCCAATGGGTATTATCCAGTTTGTATCATGTAAGTCATAAGTTAAACGTCCGTGTGCACCGTGGTACGGGTATTTATTGTGTAATGTAATTTCACCTTGGTGTCTTCCTAGTTCTGCCTGATGCGCAGATTCTGATAAAGTTGAAATATTACTAAATTACGGTTCATGCCTGTCTTCGTGGTTATTTTTAATCGTTGTAATTCTGTTTTGCCATCTTCAGGATTAAGATGCAAAAGTCTTTCTATATTACTTTGGTAAAAGGATCGAGTCTGTTTTTGTTTCCATTTGAAAGTCTTTCTATATTAATTTGGTAAAAGGATCGATTCTGTTTTTGTTTCCATTTGAGACTTGGGAAAAATGTACTTTTATCTCTGAATTTTTCGCTGTGAATTTAAATCCTGTTAAGGTTATTGCTCGGGCTTTGGAAAAAAGTGTCACTACTATATTTGTTGTTTCTATTTCTTGTGGTTCAGATTCGCATTGAGTTACTTGGGCTATGGCGTACTCATTTAGTGTTTTTTGTTCATTTTCTTCCCAGTCAAAAAACGTAACTAATAAATGTTTTGGTCCTGTTCGAGGGGTGGGACTTTGATGGGATGTTGAATCTTAAAAAACAAGGGAAGAGAGGGTTTCTAGGAAAAAAGTTTGAAAAAGGTACATGTGTAGAATAGTCCCGATTATGGGTTATAGAATGACATGTATCCAAGTGTCTTTTTTGTATATCTATTGTTTTTATAGACAAGATCTTATTTGATTAATGGTGGGGGTAAAATTGAGATGTTATATATGGTGGAGATAGGGGTAAATGGTGGTGTACTAAATTAATTAATTTTACTTTTATTTCAAATTTAAGTTTTAAATTGTCTCGTGTAAGGCTCTGTATATTGTGTTCTTGTATGTCTATGTGAATATCGTGTCTGTATTGTAAACTGTTGAGTGCCCGATTATGTAATCTGTTCCTATCAAGATGTTAACCAAATAAGGGAGGGGGTGCTACGAATGTATTCCAATCTTATCGTAAAGGTATATTGTTGGTTAAGAGTTATCTATATCTATCATCTGAATTTGTAGGGGTTTTTAGTGGAAATGTTGTAGTTGTAGTTTGGTAGTTGTTTTTGTTGAAGGGCTTGAATGTAATGATAAAATTTCTGGTAGTGACAAAGATGTGTCGGATGAGATATCTATAGGGTCATATACTAAGTTTAGCTCACCTTGAGTGAAAGCTTGTGTCATGCAATGTGGTAGACGTTGTGTTGAGGTTGGAGGGCTAAAAGGGTTTTCACGAATTTGTTAAGATGTGGGGTTCATCGTAAGTAATCCGATGGTATGTTTGGAGTTCGTTGTTGTGAAATTGTTTTTAATGGTGGGGGGCACTTTGAATTGTGTTACTAGAAAGATCCACAGAAATCGAAGAAGGTGATGAAGATATAAAAAAAATGCACTTTTGGTGTTGCAAGGTTTCGATTCCTTCGAGAGTGAATAGTTTGTCCATCGATTGTAGATGTTAAATTTTGGTTTTGCCCTGGCTGTCTAGATCTGTTAGGATCTTGTTGAAGTGAGGGGTAGACATTATGTGTTGGTTCGTATTGTGGTTCACTTAGGTGTGCTTGACAAATAGCTGGTATTAAAGGTTGGGATCTTGATGCGTGTCTTTCTTCAAGTGTATAAGGATTTTCTTGAAATGAAATGCGTGTAGATTATTGGCGTTGACTTGTTTGACTTGATATTGGTGTTGTTGGGGGGTCTTGGAATGTAGTGTTTAGTGGGTTTTTGTTGAGCAATTTTAGATTTTGCTTATATACTTTTTTCTTAATTAAACCTATGTTGTTTATAGTATTCTTCAATAAAAAAAATCAGGAGAATTGTTGCTAATGCGAAGGTAATTATTGCCTTTTTATGTGTTTGCAATTTGTTAGAATTAAAGAACCTAGAAAGATGCCAAAATTTACAAGAAAAAGAAGGATGTCTTTCTTATAACAAGTTGTGGTAGAATTTTATGTGGGAGTAGAAAATTACGAACATACTGCAAAAATCATGAAAAGAAATTGAGCTGTTTCTAGAGTGTCGATGATGAAAATACTACAAAGTTATATATGAAAACCGTTACAAAAACTGAAAATTGATTTAAATGATTACTTTAAGATAGTGAACTGTGTTCGAGAAAAACATTTGAATATTGTTTTGTTTCATCGAAATATTGTTATTTTTTGGATTGAAAGAAAAGTGTGGTCGCATTGCATTGCTTACTGATTATTGACAACTGGGTTGGATATGGAGAGTCTTTGGTGAAGTAAATCCTAAGGGGTTTAGTAAGAACTAGAACTTCTTAGTTTTGTTTTTATTTACCGGATGTTTTGGGGTTTTTTTCAGAGATATATCTTTTTTAGGCTAAATTTTCATGTCCATATTTGTCTTCAGGCTCATTTGATATTTCTATTTTGGGGGAAAAAGGTTGGGTATAAGTTGAGACAATATTGTTGACTTTTCTTTTGAGTGATAGGAGAGGGTTGTAACTTTTCTCTAGTGTTTACTTTTACTTCCAAACATAATGGTAATACTTTTTTTGACCCGCAGGTCTGCACGTTAAAATGCTAGATCTATTTGAAGTTACAACTTTGCCGGCTGAGGATAGTGGTGTCAAACGTAGTGATGTTTGAAACGATTTTGACTGGTTGAATTTAAATTAGTTAGTTCAAGATTGAGAGTTGAAAGTTCTGTAGAACTAATGATCTGAGTTTGATGAAAATTAAAAAATTAATCAAGGGGATTTCATGATTATCTACTTCTTTTAATAACTAAGATTGCGGGATAAAGACTTTGTAATCTTTTCTCGGTTGATTTTAAGACGCATTGATTGGGGTTGTAGTTTTTCTTTTGTTCCTGGTTTTAAGATTTTTTCTTCTAGTTTACGATTAAACCTTTGAATTTGAAGTATTTGGTTTTCGGCATTTTTTGTACTTTCTTTTTGAATTTTTTCGATGGTTGCTTTTGATGTTTATTGGCTACAAATTATAAATAAACGGAATTTTGCGAGTTTTCTTGTTTGTTAATTTCTGTGGGTTTTTCCCGCAAATTTAGTCCTGTGAAGGAGTAAAATTGTGTTGATTCGCGAAGAGTGTACTCTTTTGGATAATATGTAAAAGATTGTTTCTATATTGAATTATTTTTTTTTTGTTGTTTTCGATAAACTTTTGAGTAACGTCTGTGAGTTTTTTTGTTTCTTTGAAATGGTTCTTTTTAGATAATTTTTTAGATATTCCTTTCTTGGTTATAAAAAATGGTATTAAGACAAATGTTCCAATTTTAGGATTAGTTGCTGCCGTGGAACCTGAAATTTTTGGGATTTGAAAAAAATTTTGTCTTCGTACTAGTTATTAGCGAATTTTTGATAAATTTCATTGTTTTTTATCTCGGATAAAAATCCGTTCTGTATGAGAACCAGAGGCTGAATTTTAGATTTATGGATGATGAAAATGATCTTTCTCATGTGTATGGAGTGTCAAACTGTAACGAATTGAATCTTTTCTAGGTTGACAAAAACCTTGTGCATTTTTTGGTGATATTCCAAGAGTTGTTATTTGAGAAAACGAGGCTAGTGTGAATTACTTTACATCGGTTGACCATTCCGTCCTTTTTGTATCTTTTCCATTTTATTATACATCGGTGATACTCATGTAATGAACGATTCATGCCTTCTACTAAACCTTTAGTCCATAGGGCATGAGAAGTCCGGGGTTTATGTTTAATGCTATAGAGGTGACAAAATGTTTGGATTTCATTGTTTATGAATTCAGTTCGATTGTCCGTGACAAGAATTTCTGGTAATCCAAATTCTGCAGTGTTCTTAAAGAGTTGTGTAGGCACAATAAGCATTATAATGGCATATAGGGTTGAGTCCTACAAAAAGCGTAAATGCATCAATTTTTACCCTTATGTACGAATTTCTTTCTGAAGAAGGTCATATAGGGCCTTTTGTGTCAAATGATATTCTATGGTTAAAATGTAGACTTTATCCTTTGAAGTCTTGTTTTTCTGCTTATTGTTTTGGCTTGGAAATGGCTTTTTTAATTGACATGTTATGCAATCATTGCGTTATACTTTTATCCAAAACGGTGCAGATGATTTTTCTCAACCTGCATGTGGTCTAAAAATTTTGCTCATAAAGGCTGAAAAAGCTGCTGGTCCCATGGAAGTATTATTCTATTAAATTCGTATTCTTGATTTCCAATAGCGAAATGTGTGAGTCGACGTGATTGTTTGTCTAATGGCATTTGGTTGTATGCACTGTTCATATCAGCAGTGGTATAATTTTGTCCGTTTCTTTTTGTGAGGTTTTTTGGAGTTTTACTGTATGGGCCAATTGCGTTTAGATTCATCAATTAGCAAATTGAGGTATCATCAGTCAAGAACAATTTTTTTTTAATGATTCGTTTTTTGCGAGAACGATTGCAAGATTGATAAAGGTGTTTCCTTTCGGTTGTTGTTCTTTTTTTACTGGTGATGGTAGGTGTAAGGGTGAAAGTTTTGAATTTTCCAACGTCAAGTTTAATGTAGCTTAGACCATTGGGTATTTTAATTATAGTTCTGTTAATTGATCAATTTCTTGTTAATTGTTTTGAGAAATTTGAAAACTGAGCTTTGTGCAAAATTTTTGTTGTTAATTCGTACATTTCAAAATTTGAAATGAAGGTTTAAAATAAGGTGTTTTTTGTGAAATAGTCCGTGTTTCGTTTAAAATCATTAGTAATGTTATAAATAGATGGTTCTGCGTTAAAAGTAGTTGGTTGAAAATTGTCTAGTAGCTGCAGAATATTTTTTACTGCAAATGCTTTTTCTTCTATTTTTTGAAATGTTGCATTTGTTTCACAATATCCTATAAATTCTAAAAGTATTGTGATTTTTTTATAATGAACTAATGCTTACGTGTACAGATATCACATCAGAGTTTGTATCGTTTGCGTATTTTATGGGTGAAATCGTTACTAAGTAATTTATGAAAAGGTTTAATTTCAAGGTCAGACATATATAAACTTTTTTCATTTTGATAATTTTGTTAATGAAGTATTTGACTGATACAGAAACCATATACATGACCTCAGAGTGGTTTCAAGTGTTTGCGTTGCTGATTATTTATATGTTAGAATTGTGATAAAAATTGGGGTTGTGTATAGAGTCTGAGGAAAAATGTTAAAGATATATTATTTGTTTATGTGTTTTTCATGTGTAACTTAATATTTAAGATGTTAATAGTTGGAATATATTTTGTTTTTAATGATATTCCTACGGTTTAATGTTTTATATCTGTTCTATGGTTGTTTGCTTAAAGGGTTTATCCACAATCTTAATTTATTCCATTGTTTGGGTTGGAACATCACCTCTTTCAATTTAATAACTCTTGACTCACAAGTTAGCGAGCTTAATAAAAAATTTATCTACAAAGCCAATCCGAAACTCCGCAAGGTGAAACAAAAACAACACCTAGAGAACCATCATGTTTACACAGTTTACAAAAACACAATCCTCTATCACTAGTTCAAAAATTTTGAAATACACTTTTGTCCAACGAAGAGATACAACTTTCTAATAAGTTACAACGAAGCCCCATACTCATAAAAAACTCCAACAAATCACCTTTGCGGACAATTATGAGCAAATTGTCGACCAAACCAATTGCATACCTTCAAATTTCGTTATCAAAACAATCATTTTTTTAACCTATGATGAGCCGCCAAATTTGATCCCTCAACCGTTCCCTTTCCTATCCACCCAATCTCCAACCCCAAGATTCCCTCATTTTGAATTTCATACTTTACTTCTTCCCACTTACCCAGTTTTTCTTCTAAATCAGCACGCATGTACTCGGATGTCTCCAATCAAACGGTTTTTAATACCATATCTTTTTTTAAAAACACATAAGTTGAAACTCCCGATTAATTCCTTGACTCTGAACACAGTCCAACTAATTTGTCCCAACCACCTTTTTTCCCAACCACCAAGTACATAACTCCACCTACCCACAACGGCAAGAATGCATCACAATGAGCACCTTATGTAGATCAACAGACCCTACTCCCCATACTTTCATGTACTTCTTACTACCACTTTAATAACCCACTTTTAGTACACCTAAGATAGAGTCCCGACCATAACGAACTCTGTGACTCTATTATCCACAAACTAACAAGCGCACTTCACCTTAATCAATTCAAAATATCGGACTAAACCAAACGTAAGAAAAGTTCCTTGCATAAAAAGTTAACAGATACCCTATTAAGCATTACGATTATACTGTTTTAAGATATGTGAAAGAATCACCGAATGAAACTGACCCAAACATCAACGCACAACTAACCAAAAAAATTTTCATCAATTTAGAGTATATTTTTCATCTCGATAGTACTAACAAAAAACGCTGCCATATCATAGACCACACACTAGCAAAAAATAAGCTTACAAACCATTCTGCAGTAAGTTTGACCAATTTTCACTTATAATTAATTTCCTAACAGTAAAAGAAAGAAACGTCCACCGTTCACATGCTCCAATGTTCTCATGTTAAAAACTAAAGTAACGCAACACACTAACACATTTTATCAATTAATTCAATGACACTTTCTCCACAGTCCTTTTTCCTGCAACCCACACCATCGCTTCATGTTCACCAAATCTAAATACACATCTTATTACTTCCTAAATTTTACATATTGCTTTAATTCCACTAACTTACACGGCATCCTCCATAATTACGACCATGGTCGTTCGATGTACACTTTCTGCCCCTCGACTAACCCCTTCACCCCTTCACAAACGAAGACTCACGCCCCATCATCATCCCACACGAATACATGCAACCCATCGAAATAGCCATATTATAAGAAATCCATATGTTAAAATTTAACCATAGACCGTATAATTTTACAAAATATTACCCACGAAATTTCAACTGTCACCAAACAAGTCAACGTCATCAGAGCGCTTGAAAATTTTAGGCCACTGCTTCGCACTAAAAATGTAATCAGAATGCTTGCCAAGCTTTTAATAACTTCCGACACTATTAAAACTACTTTCTCTCATGTATTTTTTGGGAAGTTTGATTTTATATTCTTAACTAACACCAATAAATAAAACCACTCATCTTTTCCTAACGTGTGTGTCATCTTTTTTTTTCGCTTTTTACCAGTCATTCATCTAACAGAATACATTAAAACAAAAAGAAATAAAAATCAAACTCTATTAAGATTTTTTCAATCTTTACTTTATTGAATACCTAAAAAAATATCAGCTAAGTAAAATTGATACCAAAACAATATACTAATACCATTTGGTAAATTCAAGTTACAAATAATTAAAATAAAAATGAGGTAAATTGATGTTACTAACCTTTTTTGTGTGCTTTTCTTTTTAAAAATTGAAATCTCCCAGGTCGCTGGCTCAAAGTTCACGCACTATTACCATTGAAAAGAAGCAACTCGCCCGCCTAGAATTGTATAATAATTGAAAATCTAGTTTCACCAACTAACTGATAACAACTTTAACTTGCTTTTGCGCGTTCTCCAAATTTTCCCTTAACCCGGTTGTAAGGAAGTATAATAAAGTTTAAACTAACCATTGCAGCTTACTAATGCCATAAAATCAACCGCATGTTTGAGAAATAAGCATTGTACCCAAACCAGATAAAAACCAGATTAAAATTGGATCAATTGTTCTTTTGAAAACCACTTTGAAGTTTATCAAAGCCACTTGAAACACCAAAACATCAAAAGATCAACACAAAACATAACAGTCTGTTTTTGATGAAAGGACACAAATCCAGAGCAAAAGAGAAAAACACCGAACAAAAAGAACAAGAAAATAAACACGAATAGAGACTCTGCTCAAATAAACGATGAACATACTCACTCCTCTGGCCTCACCCACCAGAGCGACGTCGCTCCAAGTACATAAATTGGGTGTACTGAGTAGCTTTAGGGTGAGCGACACTTTCTAATAACCGAACTACAAAAAATCTTTCGCGACAACAAATTTTAAAAATCAAAACTAAAACAAGATGCAGATATGCATATGCATTAAAAACATTTTTTGTGGCAAAAGAAACGAGCAGCAAGGAGAGATGAAATTTCGATGACCTTCCAATCTAAAAACAACAAGTGTGGAACCAGTGAGACTATTCATCGAATAGCGAGAAAGGGTTGAGCTTCTCAGTGTGAAGCACCAAGTGACTAGGATTCATATGTGAGTTCAACAACAAGTTGGCTATTGTTCTTCTCTATTGAGTTGGCTATTGTGTCGAGTGATGCACGTAGTCTCGCTCTAACTTAAGGAAACCAACTTACTTTTGTATAAATCGGAAATCTTGACACGATCATTCGACACGATCACTCAGCACGATCCGGATGCAAAAGAACCATTGTGAATAACGAGCAGTTGTACTCCTTCTTTCTCTTTGAATACAACTACTCCCCAACACGAGCAACTGTTGTTTCTTTCTCCTCTTCACGCAACCACTGCTTCGAAAAAATCTACTCCAAGAAAAAAGAAACTTCTCCATTCATCCTTCACAGCGACAAACCTTAAACTTGAAAAAAAATTTAAGCCCCGCATGGGTGGAACCAGGGTTCAACTAGTATTCATAACCAACTATTTTACAAATAAACCTTTCTCTATAAAATACTTATTACCAACCCATTATGATCCATAACTAACTCTTACAATTAATTGTAAGGTTGAAATTATTTTTAGTTTCAACCACAACCTAATTAATTTAACTAAGCGAGCAGTTGCTCTTCTCCAGAACAGCTCATGATATCATAACTCGCAGTTATCAGTATACACTAGATCTACTGAGACTAGGCGATGTAAAAGTAAGATTAAGATTGTTATTAGACTAAAAAGTTGCAGGAATCTATCCGGCCGAAAAAAAAGATAGCGTGACGAACAGACGGTTTATCTTATCTGAAATTACTCTATGAGTGAGCCACTCCGGACTTCAACTCATTTGATTCTCCCCACCAGCTTTTTTCAATTCAATCACACTCTCTTCCCTCTCTCGATGATGCGCTTTGCGATGTCATGTTTTTCGGCAAATCATTAGCATCGTTTTTTTGCATTCCTATGACCTATTGATTGCAAAGGTGTAATTCTGACGTAGGATTTTGCCTGTATAGTGGAATTTACAGATGGGTTCTTCTGTTCATGTGATTGTTCCATGCTGTAAGATTTAATCCTGCCTAACGGTATATAAAATCAAATAAAAAAACTAAGGAAAAGAATTAAGCTTCGCGATTTACGAAAAGATTTGAGCGGCACGACTTAGGAAAAGACTTGAGCGGCGGGACTTAAGAAAATACTTAAGCAGCGCGTTTTAAGAAAAGACTTAAGCGGCGCGTTTTAAGGAAAGCCTTAAGCGGTGCAAATTAGGAAAAGACTGAAGCGACGCGACTTAAGAAAAGAAATAAGCGGCACGACTTAAGAAAAGACTTAAGCGGCGCGACTTAAGAAAAGACTGACGGCGCGACTTAAGAAAAAACTGACGGCGCGACTTAAGAAAAGTTTTAACCGGCGCGACTTAAGAGAAGATTCAAGCGAAGCGCCTTAAGAAAAGACTTAAGTGGCGCGTTTTAAGAAAAGACTGACGGCGCGACTTAAGCAAAGGCTGACGGCGCGACTGCGAAATCCAGTCTGAAAAAGGTATGCGGCGCTACTTACAAAGTTTTTTCTTAAATCGTGGACCTCGACACGGGGACTAGCTTCAGCATGAACTTATCTTCTGAGATTACTACGTTTTTTGAGGGTAAAAACGAGATCTATTGAAAAGTACAAAATTTGACAGAAATCTGCTGCGTGAAATCATACTTTCAACGACAAAGGTGACGACGTTCTTAGTTTGGCCTTCAAAGCCGGCAACATAAACCTTAAAATAGATATGTATAGATTTTTATCTGGAGTTTAAGTCTGACTGGATGTCACCTTCATATTTCAAAAATTGAACTAATCGAATTCGAATTCTAGTTGAATAAATTAGGTACAAACACGACGAAGTTGGAGCGAGACTACGTGCATTCTCACTATTCATCGAATAGCGATAAAGGGTTTGACTTCTCAGCGTGAAGCGCCAAGTGACTAGGGTTCGTATGTGAGTTCAACAACGAGTTGGCTATTGTTATTCTCTAATGGGTATCTTTGCTGCAACGTTGGTTCCATACTTCAAAACCTCTGAGGGTTGCGAATGCGGCAACAAACCAAAAGATTTGCCAATCCAGATCGGAAGGTCGTCGAGTTTTCAACTCTCCTTGCTATTCGTTTCTTTTGCCACCAAAAGTATTTTTAATGCATATGTATATCCGCACCTTGTGAGTGAGATCAATTTTAGTTTTGATTTTTATTAGTTGTTTTCGCGAAAGATTTTTATTAGTTCGGTTATTATAAAGAGTCGCTCACCCTTAAGCTACTCAGCACACCCAGGTACATGTACTTGGAGAGACGTCGTTCTGGTGCTTGAGGCCAGAGGAGTGTGTCTGCTTACCGTTTATTCGAGCAGAGTCTCTTTTTGTGTTTATTTTTTTGTTTTTGTTGTTCGGTGTTTTTCTCTTTTGCTCTGGATTTGTGTCCTTTCATCAGAAACAGACTGTTATGTTTTGTGTTGCTCTTTTGATGTTTTGGTGTTTCAAGTGGCTTTGATCTGGCTTTCATCTGGTTTGGGTACCATGCGTATTTCTCATACATGCTGTTGGTTTTATGGCATTAGTAAGCTGCGTTGGTTAGTTTAAGCTTCAACCGGGTTCAGGGAAATTTTGGAAAACGCGCGAAAGTAAAATAAAGTTGTTATCAGTTAGTGTGTGAAACTAGATTTTCCTTTATTGTACAAGTCTAGGTGGGCGAGTTCCTTCATTTAAAAGGAAATAGTGCTTGAATTTTGGGCCAGCGACCTGAGAGATTTCAAACTTTATAAAGAAAAGCTCACAAAAAAGTTTGGTAACATCAACTTGCCTCATTATTAAATTCATTCTTTTAACTTGAATTTACAGCATGATTTTACTTTAATGCTTTGGTATCAATTTTACTTAACTGATATTTTTTATAGTAACCCAGTAAGGTTAAGTTTGAAAAAATCTGGATAGAGTTTGATTTTTGTTTCTTTTTATTTTATTGTATTATGTTAGATGAATGACTGGTAAATTGTGAAAGAAAAGGTGAAACACACGTTTAAAAAAAGGTGAGTGGTTTTATTTATTGTAGTTAGTTAAGAATATAAAATCAAACTTCCCAAAAAATACATGAGAGAAAGTAGTTTTATAAGTGTCGGAAGATATTAAAAGCTTGGCAAGCATTCTGATAACATTTTTGGTGAGAAGCAGTGGCCAAAGCTTTTCAAGCGCTCTGATGACGTTGACTTGTTTGGTGACAGTTGAAAGCTCGTGGGTAGTATTCTGTAAAATTATACGGTCTATGGTTAATTTTTAACATATGGATATTTTATAATATGGCTATTTCGTTGGGTTGTATGTATTCGTGTGGGATGATGATGGGGCGGGAGTCTTCCTTTGTGAAGGTGTTAGTCGAGGGGCAGAAGGTGTACATCTAACGGACATGGTCGTAATTATGGAGGATGCCGTGTAAGTTAATGGAATTAATGCAATATGTAAAGTTTAGGAAGTAAGAAGATGTGTATTTAGATTTGGTGAACATGAAGCGATGATGTGGGTTGCAGGAAAAAGAACTGTGGAGAAAGTGTCATTGAATTAATTGATAAAGCGTGTAAGTGTGTTGCGGTAATTTAGTTTTTAACATGTGAACATTGGAACATGTGAACAGTGAATGTTTCTTTCTTTTGGCTTTAGAAAATTAAACGTAAGTGAAAATAAGGTCAAACTCACTGAAGAATGGTTCGAAAGCTTTATTTTTTGCTAGTGTGTGGTCTATGATATGGTAGAGTTTTTTGTTAGTACTATCGAGACGAAAAATATACTCTAAATTGATGGAAAACTTTTTGGTTAGTTGTGCGTTGATCTTTGGGTCAGTTTCATTCGGTGATTCTTTCATGTATCTTATAACAGTATAATCGTAATGCTTAATAGGGTATCTGTTAACTTTTTATGCTATGAACTTTTCTTACGTTTGGTTTAGTCCGATATTTTGAATTGATTAAGGTGAAGTGCGCTTGTTAATTTGTGGATATTAGAGTCACAGTGGGATATACAAGTCTAGGTGGGCGAGTTCCTTATTTTAAAAGGAAATAGTGCTTGAATTTTGGGCCAGCGACCGGAGAGATTTCAAACTTTATAAAGAAAAGCACACAAAAAAGTTTAGTAACATCAACTTACCTCATTATTAAATTCATTCTTTGTAACTTGAATTTACAGCATGATATTACTTCAATGCTTTGGTATCAATTTTACTTAACTGATATATTTTATGGTACACAGTAAGGTTAAGATTGAAAAAATCTAAATAGAGTTTGATTTTTATTTCTCTTTGTTTAATTGTATTCTGTTAGATGAAGGACTGGTAAAAAGCGAAAGTAAAAGATGAAACACACGTTAGGAAAAGGTGAGTGGTTTTATTTATTGGGGTTAGTTAACAATATAAAATCAAACTTCACAAAAATACATAGCAGAAATTAGTTTTAATTGTGTCGGAAGTTATTAACAGTTTGGCCAGCATTCTGATTACAATTTTAGTGCAAAGCAGTGGCCAAAGAAGTTCAAGCGCTCTGATGATGTTGACTTGTTCGGTGACAGTTGAAAACTCGAAGGTGTTAGTCAAGGGGCAGAAGATGTACATCTAACGGACACGGTCAAAATTATGGAGGTTGCCGTATAAGTTAATGGAATTAAAACAATATGTTAAGCTTAGGAAGTAAGAAAATGTGTATTTAGAATTAGTGATTATGAAGCGATGATGTGGGTTGCAGGAAAAAGAACTGTGGAGAAAGTGTCATTGAATTAATTGATAATATGTGTAAGTGTGTAACGTTAGTTTAGTTTTTAACATGTGAACATTAGAACATGTCAACAGTGGAAGTTTCTTTCTTTTACTGTTAGAAAACTAATTAAAGGTGAAAAGTGGTCAAACTTACTGAAGAATGGTTCGTAAGCTTTTTTTTTATGCTAGTGTGTGGTCTATGATATGGCATCGTTTTTTGTTAGTACTATCGAGATAAAAAATATACTCGAAATTGATGAAAAACTTTTTGGTTAGTTGTGCGTTGATGTTTGGGTCAGTGTCATTTGGTGATTCTTTCATATATCTTAAAACAGTATGATCGTAATGCTTAAAAGGGTATCTGTTAAATTTTTATGCAATGAATTTTTCTTACGTTATGTTTAGTCCGACTTTTTGAATTGATTAAGGTGAAGTGCGCTTGTTAATTTGTGGATATTAGAGTCACATAGTTCGTTATGGTCGGGACTCTTTTTTAGGGGTTTTAATAGTGGTTTAGTAAAGTGGTAGTAAGAAAAACATGAAAGTGCGAGGAATAGGGACTGTTGATCTACATAAGGTGCTCGTTGAGCTGCTGTCTCGCCGTTGTAATAGATATTTTGGGGAAAAAGGAAAGGTTATATATCAAAGTCAGGTGTATTAGTATGACTTGGGTGATAGAAATTAACTCGGGATTTTTGTGGGCGACTGTGGATTAGCGTTAGGGTGTTTTCGTTTCATGTAAAATCTAAGTGCTTGCATGGGGTCAATGTGAAGAGATGGGATAGAAGATTCAGAGGTGCATGCGGAGTGGGTAAGTAGAAGGCATGAATCGTTCATTACAAGAGTATCACCGATTTATAATAAATGGTAAAGATACAAAAAGGACGGAATGGTCAACCGATGTAAAGTAATTCACACTAGCCTCAATTTGTCAAGTAACAACAACTCACTAAGTACATAACTATGGTTAAAATGTTGATGGATTGTTAATGAACTATTGGTGTTTTGAATTTGTTGGTGATGAGTAATACTTTCATTCAAATCGTGCTGTATTTGGTCGTCTGTGATTCGGCTAGGTGCATCGGATGCATCATTTGAGAGTGAAGAAAGGATAGGGGCATTGTAAGTATGCGAGGAAGTGGAAAGAGAGGCTTCTACAGGGGTAGGTGGAGTTATGTATTAAGTGAGTTGTTGTTATTTGGGAAATTGAGACTAGTGTTAATTACTTTACCTCGGTTGACCATTCCGTCCTTTTTGTATCTTTTCCATTTTATTATACATCGGTGATACTCTTGTAATGAACGATTCAAGCCTTCTACTAAACCTTTAGTCCATGGGGCATGAGAAGTCCGGGGTTTATGTTTAATGCTATAAAGGAGACATAATGTTTCCATTTCATTGTTTATGAATTCAGTTCGATTGTCCATGACAAGAATTTCTGGTAATCCAAATTTTGCAGTGTTCTTAAAGAGTTGTGTAGGCATTACAATGGCATATAGGATTGAGTCCTACATAATGCGTAAATGCATCAACTTTTACCCTTATGTACGAATTTTTTTCTGAAGAAGGTCATATAGAGCTTTTTGTGTCAAATGAGTTTCTATGGTTAAAATGTAGACTTTATTCTTTGAAGTCTTGTTTTTCTGCTAATTGTTTTGGCTTGGAAATGGCTTTTTTAATTGAATGTTATGTAATAATTGCCTTATACTTTTATCCAAAACCGGGCAGATGATTTTTCTGAACCTGCATGTCCTTTCGTATGTAAGGAATGTGAAATGTGAAATCAAAAAATTCCACAGTTTTTGTTGTGTCTTGTTTTTTATCCCTGATTAATATGGTGTTGGCTTAAATAAATTTTTCTTATAAAACAAATTTTGTAGTGGTCATTTTTACAATCGAGCAATAGTGGAAAATGTTCCAAATTGTTTATTTGTGAACTATCAGGGTCGGTTGTTACTGCGTACTTGAATTCTAGTTATAGTGACGTTTCTTCTTTTGAAAGGAAGATTTTTATATTTTGTGGTTTTTCTACGGTTGTTTTTCGCGTTATTATTTCAGATGGTGTATTTTGACTAAGTGTATCTGGTAACGCAAGGTTTTTTCTGCTGTCCAACATATATGTAGGTTTGGAAATTTCACCAGGATAAGTTGAAATCTATTAACTCTATGGTTTGAATATAATTTTTGTGTAGATAGAAAGGTTATTGATCTATGACCTGTGAAAAGAAATGTTGGGTGTTTCATTACGTCGCCAATCCGTGTTTTTTCAATAGTCAGATTTGACTATTAGTGTACATGGATTCCGAATTCAAATGATATAACATGCACATGCCATGGATTCCGCGTTCAAATACTCGCATGGCGGCACGAACAGGCATATACGCAAAATCCCGGAATCCGGGACAATCAATTAAACCACCGAAAATAGGCAAAATCCCGGAATCCATGGTATAGCGAACAATTACTTGAATTCGGAATCCAGGATATGGTCCCGGAATCCGAGCCATTTTTACTCAACCACTAAACAAATAGTTGCTAAACAAAGTTTGATCCAAGGTTTCAAAACTCAAAATCTGTGTGTGTATATATTATGGCTCTACATTCTCTCATAAGTGTTGGGAGTTTAAGTTCCGCTTGTGTAAAAAGTCTTTATTTTGCTGATAAAAGGTTCAATTTGTTTGTACCTTTATTTGATTGAAAGTGTCACACATGGCGTAGAATGGTTGATCTGCATGTGCAATTGTGTTTGAGATTTGTTCTGTGAGAAGACAATTTACTTCATCAAAACGTTTTTGATGTTCCAATGTCAATTCAAAATTATTTTGTTGTCAAAGTGCGATCTTAAGTAAAGTTGCATTTTATAAAAGTTTTTACTCAAAAAAATCTTCTTGGATTTTTTAACTTTAGATTGGGGTTGAAGTTTTAATATAGCATCTATTCGTGATTTTAAGGAAGTAATTGTACTATCTTCGATAATATGTCCTAGGAATTTAACACGAGTGAGAAAACAAAATTAGATTTATCTGCGGCTGCTTTAATTATTTCTTTTAGTAAAAAATGATGATATTTCCTGTTTTGTTTTTGACAGTATGAAAACATCGTCTAAATAAGTGATAAGGATTTTGCTAAGAATGAGTGGTCTAAAAAATTTGCTCATAAAGGCTGAAAAAGCTGCTGGTCCCATGGAAGTTTTAAATGTTAATTATTCTTTTACATTCGTATTGTTGATTTCCAATAGCGTAATGTGTGAGTCGACGTGATTGTTCGTCTAATGGCATTTGGTTGTATGCACTGTTCATATCAGCAGTGGTATAATTTTATCCGTTTCTTTTTTTGAGAATTTTTTGGAGTACTACTCTATGGGCCAATTGCGTTTAGATTCATCAATTAGCAAATTGAGGTATCATGAGTCAAGAACAATTTTTAATGATTCGTTTTTTGCAAGAATGACTCCGAGATTGATGAAGGTGTTTCCTTTTGGTTGTTGTTCTTTTTTTACTGGTGATGGTAGGTGTAATGGTGAAAGTTTTGAAGTTTCCAACGTCAAGTTTAATGTAGTGTAGAACATTGGGTGTTTTAATTATAGTTCAGTTGATTGATCAATTTCTTGTTTATTGTTTTGAGAAATTTAAAAATTGAGGTTTGTGCAAAATTTTTGTTGTTAATTCGTACATTTCAAAATATGAAATCTAAGTTTAAAATAGGGTGTTTTGTGAAATAATCCGTGTTTCGTTTAAAATCATTTATAATGCTATTAATAGATAGTTCTGTGCTAAGAGTAGTTGGTTGAAAATTGTCTAGTAGCTGCAGAATATTTTTACTGCAAATGCTTTTTCTTCTGTTTTGTGAAATGTTTTATTTGTTTCACAATATCCTTTTAATTCTAAAAGTATTGTGATTTTTTATAATGAATTATTGCTTACGTGTACAGATATCAAATCAGAGTTTGTATCTTTCGCGTATTTTATGGGTGAAATTGTTTTTAAGTTATTTAAGAAAAGAATTAATTTCAAGGTCAGACATTTATACCTTTTTTTTATCATTTTATTATTGATGTATTTGACTGATACAGAAATCATATACATGACATCAAAGTGGTTTCAAGTGTTTGCGTCGCTGATTATTTATATGTTGGAAATTTTATAAAAATGGGGGTTGATTAGAGTCTTCGGAAAAATGTTAAAGATATATTATTTGTTTTTGCTTATGTGTTTTTCATGTGTAACTTAATGTTTAAGATGTTGATAGTTGGAATATTTTTTGTTTTAATTGATATTCCTACGGTTTAAGGTTTTATATCTGTTCTATGGTTGTTTGGTTTTTATACACTTATGGTTTTTATCAAAAATCTTAATTTATTCCATTGTTTGGGTTGGAACATCACCTCTTTCCATTTAATCCTTCTTGACCCACAAGTTAATTACTCACAATTTATCTACAAAACCAATACGAAACACAGCAAGAAGATACAAAAACAACACTTAGAGAACCATCATAATTACACAGTTTGCAAAAAAACAATCCTCTATCACCCCCAAAGTTTTTGAAACACACTTTTGTCCAACGAAGAGATACTACATTCTAGTAACTTAAAACGAAGCCCCATATTTCATAAAACACTCCAACAACTCACCTTTGACAACAATTATGAGCAAGTTGTCGACCAAACTAGTTGCATCAATCATTTTTTTAACCTATGATGAGCCGCCAATTTGGATCCCTCAACCGTTCCCTTTCCTATCCACCCAATCTCCTACCCCAAGATTCCTTCATTACAATTTTATACTTTACTTCTTCCCGCTTACCCAGTTTTTCTTCTAAATCAGCACGCATGTACTCAGACGGCTCCAATCAAACGGTTTTTAATACCATATCTAATTTTAATAACACTGAAGTTGAAACTCCCTATTAATTCCTTGACTCTGAACCCAGTCCAACTCATTTGTGCCAACCACCTTTTTCCCAACCACCAAGTACATGACTCCACCTACCCACAACGGCGGGATCGCTGCACAATGAGCACCTCATGTAGATCATCAGTCCCTACTCCCCATACTTTCATGTACTTCTTACTACCACTTTACGAACCCACTATTAGTACCCCTAAGATAGATTCCCGACCATAACGAACTCTGTGACTCTAATATCAACAAATTAACAAGCGCACTTCACCCTAATCATTTCAAAAAATTGGACTAAACCAAACGTAAGAAAAGTTCCTTGCATAAAAAGTTAACAGATACACTATTAAGCTTTACGATCATACTGTTATAAGATATATGAAAGAATCACCAAATGAAACTGACCCAAACATCAACGCACAACTAATCAAAAAGTTTTTCTTCAATTTAGAGTATGTTTTTCATCTCGATAGTACTAACAAAAAACTCTACCATATCATAGACCCCACACTAGCAAAAAATAAAGCTTACGAACCATTCTTCAGTGAGTTTGACCACTTTTCACCTACATTCAGTTTCCTAACACCAAAAGAAAGAAACATTCACTGTTCACATGTTCCAATGTTCACATGTTAAAAACTAAATTAACGCAACACACTTACACATATTATCAATTAATTCAATGAAACTTTCTCCACAGTTCTTTTTCCTGCAACCGACATCATCGCTTCATGTTCACCAATTCTAAATACATATCTTCTTACTTCCTAAATTTTACATATTGCTTTATTTCCACTAACTTACACGGCATCCTCCATAATTACGACCATGCCCGTTAGATGTACATTTTCTGCCCCTCGACTAACACCTTCGCAAACGAAGACTCCCGTCCCATCATCATCCCACACGAATACATACAACCCATCGAATTAGCCATATTATAAAATATCCATATGTTAAAATTTAACCATAGACCGTATAATTTTACAAAATACTACCCACGAGTTTTCAACTGTCACCAAACAAGTCAACGTCATCAGAGCGCTTGAAATACTTTGGCCACTGCTTCGCACTAAAAATGTAACAGAATGCTTGCCAAGCTTTTAGTAACTTCCGACACTATTAAAACTACTTTCTCTCATGTGTTTTTTGGGAAGTTTGATTTTATATTCTTAACTAACCCCAATAAAAAAAACCACTCACCTTTTCCTAACGTGTGTTTCATCTTTTAATTTCGCTTTTTACCAGTCATTCATTTAACAGAATACAATAAAAACAAAGAGAAATAAAATCAAATTTTTAAAAAAAAATTTTCAATCTTAACTTTACTGGGTACCTTAAAATATATCAGTTAAAAAAATTGATACCAAAGGAATGAATTAATACCATGCTGTAAATTCAAGTTACGAAGAATTAAATAAAAAATGAGGTAAATTGATTTTTCTAACCTTTTTTGTGTGCTTTTCTTTTTAAAGTTTGAAATCTCTCAGGTCGCTGGCTTAAAGTTCAGCACTATTTCCTTTGAAATGAAGGTTTTCGCCCACCTAGAATTGTATAATAATTGAAAATCTAGTTTCACCAACTAACTGATAACAACTTTAACTTGCTTTTGCGCGTTCTCCAAATTTTCCCTTAACCCGGTTGGTAGGAATTATAATAAAGCTTAAACTAACCAACGCAGCTGACTAATGCCATAAAATCAACCGCATGTTTGAGAAATACGCATCGTACGCAAATCAGATTAAAACCAGATTAAAATTGGATTAATTGTTCTTTGAAATCCACTTTCAAGTTTATCAAAGCCACTTCAAACACCAAAACATCAAAAGAGCAACACAAAACATAACAGTCTGTTTTTGATGAAAAGACACAAATCCAGAGCAAAAGAGAAAAACACCGAACAAAAAGAACAAAAAAATAAGCACAAAAAGAGACTCTGCTCAAATAAACGGTGAACATACTCACTCCTCTGGCCTCACCCACCGCAACGACGTCGATCCGCGACAAAAAATATTAAAAATCAAAACTAAAACTGATCTCACAAACAAGATGCAGATATACATATGCATTAAAAACATTTTTTGTGGCAAAAGAAACGAGCAGCAAAGAGAGATGAAAACTCGATGACCTACCGATCTAAAAACAACAAGTGTGGAACCTGTGAGACTATTCATCGAATAGCGAGAAAGGGTTTGACTTCTCAGTGTGAAGCGCCAAGTGACTAGGATTCCTATGTGAGTTCAACAACGAGTTGGCTATGTTCTTCTCTACTGAGTTGGCTATTGTGTCGAGTGATGCACGTAGTCTCGCTCTAACTTAACGAAACCAACATATTTTTGTATAATTCGGAAATCTTGACAAGATTACTCGACACGATCAGTCAGCACGATCCCGATGCAAAAGAACCAAATGTGAAGAACGAGCAATTGTACCCCCTCTTTCTTCTTGAATACAACTACTCCCCCAACACGAGGAACTGTTTTTTTCTCTTCTTCACCCAACCACTGCTTCGAAAAAAACCTACTCCAAGAATGAAGAAACTTCTCCATCCATCCTTCACAGCAACAAACCTTAAACTTAAAAACTTATTAAGCCCCGGATGGTTGGAACCAGTTTAAAACTAGTATTCATAACCAATTATTTTACTCATAAATCTTTCTCTAAAAAATACTTCTTACCAACCAACTATGATCCATAACTAACTCTTACAATTAAATGTGAGGTTGAAATTATTTATAGTTTCAACCACAACATAATTAATTTAACTAAGCGAGCATTTGCTCTTCTCCAGAACAGCTCATGATATTTTAACTCGCAGTTATCAGTATACACTAGATCTACTGAGACTAGGCGATGTAAAAGTAAGATTAACATCGTTATTAGACTAAAAAGTTGCGGGAATCTATCCGGCCGAAAATAAGATAGCGTGACGAACAGACGGTGTATCTTATCTGAAATTACTCTATGAGTGAGCCACTCCGGACTTTAACTCATTTGATTCTCCCCTCCAGCTTTGTTCAATTCAATCACTCTCTCTTCCCTCTCTCGATGATGCCTTTTGCGATGTTCTGTTTTTCGGCAAATCATTAGCATCGTTTTTTTGCACTCCTATGACCTATTGACTGCAAAGGTGTGGTCCTGACGTAGGATTTTGCCTGTATAGTGGAATTTACATATGGGTTCTTCTGGTCATGTGATTGTTCCATGTCGTAAGTTTTAATCCTGCCTAACGGTATATAAAATCAAAGAAAAAACTAAGGAAAAGAATTAAGCGGCGCGATTTACGAAAAGATTTGAGCGGCACGACTTACGAAAAAACTTAAGCAGCGCGTTTTAAGAAAAGACATTAGCGGCGCGACTTAAGGAAAGACTTAAGCGACGCGACTTAAGAAGAGACTTAAGCGGCGGGACTTAAGAAAAAACTTAAGCAGCGCGTTTTAATAAAAGACTTAAGCAGCGCGATTTAATGAAAGACTTAAGCGGTTCGACTTAAGAAAAGACTTAAGCAAATCGACTTAAAAAAGACTTAAGCGGTGCGACGTAAAAAAAATGGAACCAGTTCTATATTAGTATTTGTAACCAATTATATGATTGATAAAACTATCCCTATAAAATATTACTAACTGACCAATCATATTTCAAATCTAATACCGATTTTTATAGTCTAATAATGAAATTAATCTTACTCTTATGTCGCCTATTCTCAGTAGATCTACTGTATACTGGTAAATGCGAGTTAAGATATCAGGAGCTGTTCTATAGAAGAGCAACTGCTCGCTTAGTTAAAGTAATTATGTTCTGGTTGAAACTATGAATATTTGAAGAATTATGAGAAGGAAAAAGTTGCTCGTGTTGGGGAGTAGTTGTGTTCATAGAGAAAGAAGGGGTACAATTGCTCGTTCTTCACAATTGGGTCTTTTGTACCCTGATCGTGCTGAGTGATCGTGTCGATTGATCGTGTCAAGATTTCCGATTTATACAAAAGTAAGTTGGTTTCGTTAAGTTAGAGCGAGACTACGTGCATTCTCACTATTCATCGAATCGCGAGAAAGTGTTTGACTTCACAGTGTGAAGCGCCAAGTGACTAGGGTTCGTATGTGAGTTCAACAACGTGTTGGCTATTGTTCTTCTCTAATGGGTACCTTTGCTACAACGTTGTTTCCATACTTCAAGACCTCTGAGGGTTGGGAATGCGGCAACAAACCAAAAGATTTGCCAATCCAGATCAGTATGTCGTCGAGTTTTCACCTCTCTTTGCTGCTCATTTCGTTTGCCACTAAAAATATTTTTAATGCATATGTATATCCGCACCTTGTGCGTGTGATCAGTTTTAGTTTTGATTTTTATTAGTTGTTTTTGCGAAAGATTTTTATTAGTTCGGTTAGTATAAAGAGTCGCTCACCCTTAAGCTACTCAGCACACCCAGGTACATTTACTTGGAGCGACGTCGTTCTGGTGCGTGAGGCCAGAAGAGTGAGTTTTTTTACCGTTTATTCGAGCAGAGTCTCTTTTTGTGTTTATTTTTTGTTTTTTGTTGGTCGGTGTTTTCTTTTGCTCTGGATTTGTGTCCTTTTGTCAGAAACAGACTGTTATGTTTTGTGTTGCTCTTTTGATGTTTTGTTGCTTCAAGTGGCTTTGATAAACTTGAAAGTGGGTTTCAAAAAAACAATTCATCCAATTTTAAACTGGCTTTCATTTGGTTTGGGTACCATGCGTATTTCTCATACATGCGGTTGGTTTTGTGGCATTAGTGAGCTGCGTTGGTTAGCTTAAGCTACCAACCGGGTTAAGTGAAAATTTGGAAAACGCGCGAAAATAAAATAAAGTTGTTATCAGTTAGTTTGTGAAAATAGATTTTCATTTATTGTACAAGTCTAGGTGGGCGAGTTCCTTCATTTAAAAGCAAATAGTGCTTGAATTGTGGGCCTGCGACCTGAGAGATTTCAAACTTTATAAAGAAAAGCACACAAAAAAGTTTAGTAAAATCAACTTACCTCCTTATTTAATTCATTCTTTGTAACTTGTATTTACAGCATGATATTGCTTTAATGCTTTGGTAACAATTTTACTTAACTGATATAATTTATGGTACCCAGTAAGTTTAAGACTGAAAAAATCTAAATAGATTTTGATTTTTATTTCTTTTTATTTTATGGTATTATGTTAGATGCATGACTGTAAAATGTGAAAGGAAACGGTGAAACAGACGTTTAAAAAAAAGTGAGTGGTTTTTTTTATTGGGGTTAGTTAAGAATATAAAATCAACCTTCACAAAAAATACATGGCAGAAGTTAGTTTTAATTGTGTCGGAAGTTATTAAAAGCTTGGCAAGCATTCTGATTACAATTTTAGTGCAAAGCAGTGGCCAAAGAAGTTCTAGCGCTCTGATGATGTTGACTTGTTTGGTGACAGTTGAAAACTCGAAGGTGTTAGTCAAGGGGCAGAAGATGTACATCTAACGGACACGGTCATAATTTTGGAGGATACCGTATAAGTTAATGGAATTAATACAATATGTTAGGTTTAGGAAGTAAGAAGATGTGTATTTAGAATTAGTGATTATGAAGCAATGTTTTGGGTTGCAGGAAAAAGAACTGTGGAGAAAGTGTCATTGAATTAATTGATAATATGTGTAAGTGTGTTGCGTTAGTTTAGTTTTTAACATGTGGTTATTGGAACATGTGAACAGTGAAAGTTTTTTTTTTAGTGTTAGGAAAATAAATGTAAGTGAAAAGTGGTCAAACTTACTGAGGAATGGTTTGTAGGCTTTTTTTTGCTAGTTTGTGGTCTATGATATGGCAGAGTTTTTTGTTAGTACTATCGAGATGAAAAATATACTCGAAATTGATGAAAATTTTTTTGGTTAGTTGTGCATTGATGTTTGTGTCAGTGTCATTTGGTGATTTTTTCATATATCTTAAAACAGTATGATCGTAATGCTTAAAAGGGTATCTATTAACTTTTTAAGCAATGAATTTTTCTTATGTTATGTTTAGTCCGACTTTTTGAATTGATTAAGGTGAAGTGCGATTGTTAATTTGTGGATATTAGAGTCACAGAGCTCGTTATGGTCGGGACTCTTTCTTAGGGGTACTAATAGCGGGTTAGTAAAGTGGTAGTAGGAAATACATGAAAGTGCGAGGAGTAAGGGCTGTTGGTCTACATAAGGTGCTCGTTGAGCTGCTGTCTCGCCGTTGTAAAAGATATTTTTGGAAAAAAGGAAAAGTTATGTATCAAAGTCAGGTGTATTTGTATGACCTGGGTGATAGAAATTAACTCGGGATTTTTGTGGGCGACTAATGAGAAATTGTGGATAAGCGTTAGGGTGTTTTCGTTTCATGTTAAATCTAAATGCATGCGTGGATTCAATGTGAACAGATGGGATAGAAGTTTCAGAGGTGCATGCGGAGAGGGTTAGTTGATGGATTGTCAATGACCTATTGGTGTTTTGAATTGGTTGCTGATCAGTAACAAATTCATTTAAATTGTGCTCTATTTGGTCGTCTGTGTTTCGGCTAGGTGTATCGGATGCATCATTTGAGAGAGAAGAAAGGATAGGGGTATCGTAAGTATGCGATGAAGTGGAAAGAGAGGTTTCTACAGGGGTAGGTGGAGTTATGTACTTAGTGGTTGGGAAAAAAGGTGGTTGGGAAAATTTAGTTGGACTGGGTTCAGAGTCAAGGATTTAATCGAGAGTTTCAACTTTTTTATTAAGTTCGCTAACTTGTGACTCGAGAAGGATTTAATTAATAGAGGTGGAAATTAATCCAAAAAAGCCTGAAAAAATATGCGTGCTGCGCTAGCTTGTCTCTTGGCTTGTGTGTGTAATGCGCATGTATTTTAGATTCCTTCTATTAAGGAGAAGAAGAATCCTATAAAATTGAACATTGCGTATAGTTTTGTCAATCTTTCTAAGATATAGCATGGCCATCCTAGAAGTGCTAGGAGTTTACTTTTTATTTTTAAAAAACTAAACCATTGATTGGTGAAATATCTTGTGCTCGATATTTTTGTCCATCTAGGTATCTTTAATCTTAACAAACTTCAAAATGTTCACTGTGGTCTTTTCGGTAGAATTTTGAAAAGTCTGCTGTTTCAGCGAGTTTTTGTAAGTTTCGATCAATTGATTGTCTCTGGAGTGTGTCAACTTTAGTGAGCAGTTTTTGAAACTGTTGTGTTCGAATGAGATAATGGTTTTAGGTCTATGTTTGGGTTACGAGCGATTGCGCGTATGCTTTCAGGTGACAGTTTCTTTAAAGGTGGCATTAAGTTAGGGTATGGAGTTGGGAGATAATATTTATCTTCTTTTGGGTTAAACTATACTATTTGTGGCTATTTTTAGATCCACCTGGGCAGCTGTGTCGCAAAAATAGGTTGCGATTTGGCGCGATAGGTTGTCTACAAAATTTACTATATTTATGAATTATACGTATGCGTTGGTAGCATCTTTTGTCTTCAAAAGTTTTAAGTGGTGCATTTTTTTTGTGCAAGTGTAATATCGATGGATGTTTCTTCCGTTATCAATGGTATTAGAACGGTTGCTGACAAGAGATGTCCTGCGTAAGGTAATTTTAGTACTGCTAAAGCGATAGATTTTAGTAGCTAACTTCGCTCTAATTATCATAAATGGCCTTGTGTTTCTAATTCGGAAAAGTTCTGCTTATTGTGTAATCTAGTTCCAAATTGAATTGAAATACAGTGTAGATCGCGCCAAGTTATGTGTTATTAATGAGCGATAGTTCTTGTAGTCATGTACTGTCTTTGTTTTCTGGACGATCTATTCCTCTAATTTCTCCATTTTTAGAGATGGTTACTGGGATATAAGTTTTTTTTCGTCTCTATTTTTATTTGAGTCGGCAAAGTTTAGAACTAATCTGCCTGCTTTCACGTCGTAAATTTTTGTATTCGATAAGAATTTTTGAGTACTGTTTTCGGAAAAAGGGCAACAAACCTTAAACTTCAAAACATTTTAAGCCCCGGATGGGTGGAACCAGTTTAAAACTAGTATTCATAACCAGTTATTTTACTGATAAATCTTTCTCTATAAAATACTTCTTACCAACCAACCATGATCCATAACTAACTCTTACAATTAAATGTGAGGTTGAAGTTATTTATAGTTTCAACCACAACCTAATTAATTTAACTAAGCGAGCAGTTGCTCTTCTCCAGAAGAGCTCATGATATCTTAACTCGCAGTTATCAGTATACACTAGATCTACTGAGACTAGGCGATGTAAAAGTAAGATTAAGATCTTTATTAGACTAAAAAGTTGCAGGAGTCTATCCGGCCGAAAAAAAATAGCGTGACGAACAGACGGTGTATCTTATCTGAAATTACTCTATGAGTGAGCCACTCCGGACTTTAACTCATTTGATTCTCCCCTCCAGCTTTTTTCAATTCAATCACTCTATCTTCCCTCTCTCGATGATGCGCTTTGCGATGTTCTGTTTTTCGGCAAATCATTAGCATCGTTTTTTGCACTCCTATGACCTATCGACTGCAAAGGTGTGGTTCTGACGTAGGATTTTGCCTGTATAGTGGAATTTACATATGGGTTCTTCTGGTCAAGTGATTGTTCCATGTCGTAAGTTTTAATCCTGCCTAACGGTATATAAAATCAAAGAAAAAACTAAGAAAAACATTAGGTGGCGCGATTTACGAAAATATTTGATCGGTACGACTTAGGGAAAAACTTAAAAAAATACTTAAGCAGCGCGTTTTAAGAAAAGACTTAAGCGGCGCGGTTTGAGGAAAGACTTAAGCGGCGCAACTTAAGAAAAGACTTAAGCGGTTCGACTTAAGAATAGACTTAAGCTGCGCAAATTAGGAAAAGACTTAAGTGGCGCGACTTAAGAAAAAATTGACGGCGCGACTTAACAAAAAACTGACGGCGCGACTTAAGAAAAAACTGACGCGCGACTTAAGAAAAGACTTAAGCGGCGCGACTTAAAAAAAAAGACTTAAGCGGAGCGACTTAGGAAAATACTTAAGCGGCGCGACTTGAGAAAGAACTTAAGCGGCGCGAATTAGGAAAAGACTGAAGCGGCGCGAATTAGGAAAAGACTGAAGCGGCGCGACTTAAGAAAAGACATAAGCGGCGCGACTTAAAAAAGACTTAAGCAGCGCGATTTAAGGAAAGACTTAAGCGATTCGACTTAGGAAAAGACTTAAGCGGCCGGACTTAAGAAAATACTTAAGCAGCGCGTTTTAAGAAAAGACTTAAGCGGTGCGACTTATGGAAAGACATAAGCGGCGCGGCGACTAAGAAAAGACTTAAGCGTTCGACTTAAGAAAAGACTTAAGCGGCGGGACTTAAGAAAATGTTTAAGCAGCGCGTTTTAGGAAAAGACTTAAGCAGCGCGATTTAAGGAAAAACTTAAGCGGTTTGACTTAAGAAAAGAATGAAGCGGCGCGACTTAAGAAAAGACATAAACGGCGCGACTTAAAAAAGACTTAAGCAGCGCGTTTTAAGAAAAGACTTAAGCGGCGCGACTTATGGAAAGACATAAGCGGCGCGGCGACTAGGAAAAGACTTAAGCGGTTCGACTTAAGAAAAGACGGGACTTAAGAAAATGTTTAAGCAGTTTTAAGAAAAGACTTAAGCAGCGCGATTTAAGGAAAAACTTATGCGGTTCGACTTAGGAAAAGACTTAAGCGGTTCGACTTAAGAAAAGACTTAAGCGGTGCGACGTAAAAAAAATTGAAACCAGTTCTATATTAAAAATTGTAACCAATTATATGATTAATAAAAATATCCCTATAAAATATTACTAACTGACCAATCATATTCCATAACTAATACCAATTTTTTTAGTCTAATACCGATTTTAATCTTACTCTTATATCGCCTAGTCTCAGTAGATCTAGTATATACTGGTAACTGAGAGTTAAGATATCAGGAGCTGTACTGCTCGCTTAGTTAAATTAATTATGTTGTGGTTGAAACTATGAGTATATTCAACCTTACAATTAATTTTAAGTGTAAGTGTTAATTATGGATCATTGTTGGTTGGTAAGAAGTATTTTTTAGAGAAGGTCTTATCAGTAAAATAATTGGTTATGAATACTAGTTTTAAACTGGTTCCACCCATCCGGGGCTTTAAAAGTTTTTGGTTTGTTGCTGTGAGGTTTAAGGTTTGTTGCTGTGAAGGATGAATGGAGAAATTTCTGGGAGTAGTTTTTTTGAAGCAGTGGTTGCGTGAAGAGGATAAAAAAACAGTTGATTGTGTTTTGGAGTAGTTGTATTCATAGAGAAAGAAGGGGTACAATTGCTCGTTCTTCACAATGCGTGTCTTTTGTATCCGGATTGTGCTTAGTGATCGTGTCGAGTGATCGTGTCAAGATTTCCGATTTATACAAAAGTAAGTTGGTTTCCTTAAGTTAGAGCGAGACCACGTGCATCACTCGACACAATAGCCAACTCAATAGAGAAGAACAATAGCCAACTTGTTGTTGAACTCACATAGGAATCCTAGTCACTTGGCGCTTCACACTGAGAAGTTCAACCCTTTCTCGCTATTCGATGAATAGTCTCACTGGTTCCACACTTGTTGTTTTTAGATTGGAAGGTCATCGAAATTTCATCTCTCCTCGCTGCTCGTTTTTTTGCCACAAAAAATGTTTTTAATGAACATGCATATCTGCATCTTGTTTTAGTTTTGATTTTTAAAATTTGTTGTCGCGAAAGATTTTTTGTAGTTCGGTTATTAGAAAGTGTTGCTCACCCTAAAGCTACTCAGCACACCCAAGTTTATGTACTTGGAGCGACGTCGCTCTGGTGGGTGAGGCCAGAGGAGTGAGTATGTTCATCGTTTATTTGATCAGAGTCTCTATTCGTGTTTCTTTTCTTGTTCTTTTTGTTCGGTGTTTTTCTCTTTTGCTCTGGATTTGTGTCCTTTCATCAAAAACAGACTGTTATGTTTTGTGTTGATCTTTTGATGTTTTGGTGTTTCAAGTGGCTTTGATAAACTTGAAAGTGGTTTTCAAAAAAACAATTCATTCAATTTTAATCTGGCTTGAATCTGGTTTGGGTACCATGCGTATTTCTCATACATGCGTTGGTTTTGTGGCATTAGTAAGCTGCGTTGGTTAGTTTAAGCTCATTACTTCCTACTTCATACTTCCTACCCACCGGGCTAAAGCAAAATTTGGAAAACGCGCAAAGATTGCAAAACGTTCTTAGTTTGGCCTTCAAAGCCGGCAACGTAAACCTTAAAATAAATATGTATAGATTTTTATCTGGAGTTTAAGTCTGACTGGATGTCACCTTCATATTTCAAAAATTTAGTTAATCGAATTCGAACTCTAGTTGAATAAATTAGGTACAAACACGACCAAGTTAGAGCAAGACTACGTGCATTCTCACTATTCATCGAATGGCGAGAAAGGGTTTGACTTCTCAGCGTGAAGCGCCAAGTGACTAGGGTTCGTAAGTGAGTTCAACAACGAGTTAGCTATTGTTCTTCTCTAATGGGTACCTTTGCTGCAACGTTGGTTCCATACTTCAAAACCTCTGAGGGTTGTGACTGCGGCAACAAACCAAAAGATTTGCCAATCCAGATCGGAAGGTCGTCGAGTTTTCACCTCTCTTTGCTGCTCGTTTCTTTTACCACCAAAATTTTTTTAAATTTTTTAATGCATATGTATATCTGCATCTTGTGAGTGAGATCAGTTTTAGTTTTGATTTTTATTAGTTGTTTTCGCGAAAATTTTTTATTAGTTCGGTTATCAGAAAGAGTCGCTCAACCTAAAGCTACTCAGCACACCCAGGTACATGTACTTGGAGAGACGTCGTTCTGGTGGGTGAGGCCAGAGTAGTGTGTCTGCTTACCGTTTATTCGAGCAGAGTCTCTTTTTGTGTTTATTTTTTTGTTTTTGTTGTTCGGTGTTTTTCTCTTTTGCTCAAGGTTTGTGTCCTTTCATCAAAACAGACTGTTATGTTTTGTGTGGCTCTTTTGATGTTTTGGTGTTTCAGCTAGCTTTGAAAAACTTGAAAGTGGATTTCAAAAAAACAATTCATTCAATTTTAATCTGGCTTGAATCTGGTTTGGGTACCATGCGTATTTCTCATACATGCGTTGGTTTTGTGGCATTAGTAAGCTGCGTTGGTTAGTTTAAGCTCATTTATACTTCCTACCCACCGGGCTAAAGCAAAATTTGGAAAACGCGCAAAAGCAAAATAAAGTTGTTATCAGTTAGTTTGTGAAACTAGTTTTTCAATTATTATACAAGTCTAGGTGGGCGAGTACCTTCATTTCAAAGAAAATAGTGCTTAAATTTTGGGCCAGCGACCTGAGAGATTTCAAACTTTATAAAGAAAAGCACACAAAAAAGTTTAGTAATATTAACTTACCACATTATTAATTTAAATCTTTGTAACTTGAATTTACAGCATGATATTAATTTAATGCTTTGGTATCAATTTTACTTAACTGATATATTTTATGGTACCCACTAAGGTTCAGATTGAAAAAATCTAAAAAGAGTTTGATTTTTTTTTTTTATTGCATTATGTTAGATGAATGACTGGTAAAATGTGAAAAAAGGTGAAACACATGTTTGGAAAAGGTGAGTGGTTTTATTTATTGGTGTTAGTTAACAATAAAAAATCAAACTTCCCAAAAATACATAGCAGAAATTAGTTTTAATTGTGTCGGAAATTATTAAAAGCTTGGCAAGAATTCTGATTACAATTTTAGTGCAAAGCAGTGGCCAAAGAAGTTCAAGCGCTCTGATGATGTTGACTTGTTCGGTGACAGTTGAAAACTCGAAGGTGTTAGTCAAGGGGCAGAAGATGTACATCTAACGGACACGGTCGTAATTATGGAGGATGCCGTATAAGTTAATGGAATTAAAACAATATGTTAAGCTTAGGAAGTAAGAAAATGTGTATTTAGAATTAGTGATTATGAAGCAATGTTTTGGGTTGCAGGAAAAAGAACTGTGGAGAAAGTGTCATTGAATTAGTTGATAATATGTGTAAGTGTGTTGCGTTAGTTTAGTTTTTAACATGTAAACATTGGAACATGTGAACAGTGAATGTTTCCTTCTTTTACTGTTAGGAAATTAAATGTAAATGAAAAGTGGTCAAACTTACTGAAGAATGGTTTGTAAGCTTTATTTTTTGCTTGTGTGTGGTCTGTGATATGGCAGAGTTTTTTGTTACTACTATCGAGATGAAAAATATACTCTAAATTGATGAAAAACTTTTTGGTTAGTTGTGCGTTGATGTTTGGGTCAGTGTCATTTGGTGATTCTTTCATATATCTTATAACAGCATGATCGTAAAGCTTAATAGGGTATCAGTTAACTTTTAATGCAATGAGCTTTTCTTACGTTTGGTTTAGTCCGATTTTTTGAATTGAATAAGGTGAAGTGCGCCTGTTAATTTTTGGATATTAGAGTCACAGAGTTCGTATACATAAAAGTGTGAGAAGTAGGGACTGTTGATCTAAATAAGGTGCTCATTGAGCTGCTGTCTCGCCGTTGTAATAGATATTTCAGGGAAAAAGGAAAGGTTATGAATCAAAGTCAGCTGTATTAGTATGACTTGGGTGATGGAAATTAACTCGGGATGTTCGTAGGTGACTAATGAGAAAGTGTGGATTAGCGTTGGGTTGTTTTCGTTTATGTAAAATCTAAGTACGTGCGTGGGGTCAATGTGAACAGATGGGATAGAAGATTCAGAGGTGCATGCGGAGTGGGTTAGTTGATGAAATGTTTATGAACTATTGGTGTTTTGAATTGGTTGCTGATCAGTAATAAATTCATTTAAATTGTGCTCTATTTGGTCGTCTGTGTTTCGGCTAGGTTATCGGATGCATCATTTGAGAGAGGAGAAAGGATAGGGGTATCGTAAGTATGCGAGGAAGGGGAAAGAGAACTTTCTACAGGGGTAGGTGGAGTTAGGTACTTGGTGGTTGGGAAAAATTAGTTGGACTGGGTTCAGAGTCAAGGAATTAATCGGGAGTTTCAACTTCAGTGTTAATAAAATTAGATATGGTATTAAAAACTTTTCGATTGGAGTCGTTTGAGTACATGCGTGCTGATTTAGAACAAACACTGGGCAAGCGGGAAGAAGTGAAGTCTGAAATTGTAATGAGGGAATCTTGGCGTTGGAGATTGGATGGATAGGAAAGGGAATCGTTGAGAGATCCAACTTAGCGGCTCATCATAGATTAAAAAGATGTTTGTTTTGAGAAAGAAATTTGAAGGTATGCAATTGGTTTATTCAACTGCTTGCTCATAATTGTCGTCAAAGGTGAGTTGTTGGAGTGTTTTATGAGATATGGAGCTTCGTTGTAAGTTATTAGATCATAGTATCCGTTCCTTGGACAAAAGTTTGTTCCAAAAAATTTGGACTTTTGATAGAGGACTGTTTTTTTTTAAAGTGCGTAAATATGATAGTTCTCGAGGTTTTGTGTTTGTATCGATTGCGGAGTTTCGTATTGGTTTTGTAGATAACTTTTTCATTAAAATCGCTAACTTGTGACTCAAGTAGGATTTATTTAAAAGAGGTGGAAATTATTCCAATAAAGCCTGAAAATTATGCGTGCTGCGCTAGCTTGTCTTTTGGCTTGTGTGTGTAATGCGCATGTATTGTAGATTCCTTCTATTCAGGACAAGAGGAATCTTATGAAATTTAACATTACGTATAGCATAGTCAATCTTTCTAAGATATAGCATGGCCATCCTAGAAGTGCTAGGAGTTCATTTTTTATTTTTAAGAAACTGAAACCATTGATTGGTGAAATATCTTGTGCTCGATATTTTTGTCTATCTAGGTATCTATAATCTTTACTAACTTCAAAATGTTCACTGTAGTCTTTTCGGTAAATGTTTGAAAAGTCTGCTGTTTCAGCGAGTTTTTGTAAGTTTCGATCAATTGATTGTCTCTAAATTGTATTAAATTTAGTGAGCAGTTTTTGAAACTGTGGTGTTCGAATGAGATACTGTTTATCTGGTTTGAGTAAATGCACACTGACTTTTAGGTCTATGTTTGGGTTACGAGCGATTGCGCGTGTGCTTTCAAGTGAGAGTTTCCTTAGAGATGGCATTAAGTTGGGGTATGGAGTTGGGAGATAATATTTAACTTCGATTGGGTCAAGCTATACTACTTTGTGGCTATTTTTAGATCCACCTGGGCAGCTGTATCGCAAAAATAGCTTGCGATTCGGCGCGATAGGTTGTCTACGAAATTTACTTTTCTTTTATGAATTATACGTATGCTTTGGTAGCATCTTTTGTCTTCAAAATTATTAGGTGGTGTTTTTGTGCAAAAGTAATATCGATGGATGTTTCATCCGTTATCAATGGTAACAGAATGGTTTCTGAAAAGAAATGTCCTGCGGTTTCAGTGCTAATAAAGCGATAGTTTGTAGTAGCTAACTTCGCTCTAACTCACATAAATGAGCTAGTGTTTCCTATTCGGAAAAATTCTGCTAATTGTGTAATCTAGTTCCAAATCGAAGTGAAATACAGAGTAGACTGCGCCAAATTATGTGTTATTCATGAGTGATAGTTCTTGTAGTCCTGTACTGATTTTGTTTTCTGGACGATCTATTCCTCTAATTTCTCACTTTTTAGAGATGGTTAATGGGATATAAGTTTTGTTTTCGTCTCTGTTTTTATTTGGGACGGCAAAATTTAGAACTAATCTGCCTGTTTTCACGTCGTAAAGTTTTTTGTATTCGACAAGAATTTTTGAGTATTGTGTTCGGAAAAAGGGTGTGGAGTTTTTGCAGGCTGGTTCGGTTTCAGAGTAAATTCAAAAATGTGTTAGTTTTTTTCTATACCATGTATATATATGTATATATAATTTATTTGGGTTTGATCTTGTTCGGTCACGGTCTAATTTATCTAAAGGTATGGATTCTATAAAGTATTTTCTTGTGAAATTTTATCATTCTTTCGTGCTTTTTAGCAACTTGAATTGTGGTACAAGTGTCTTCAGGGAACCAGTTATGGTATCATGCGTTCGTGTACTGAGATTGCAGTATCCTTGATCATTTTCGCAAGGAAAGCGAATGCCTTGATATAATATAGTATCATATTTTAAATCTCGTCTTAATTATTTCTTTCAGTTAAACTTTCCAATCGAAAAACACTTGTTCTTAGTGGTCTGTTTTTTTTGTGTATACCCTACATTTTAATGGATTATTTATTCCATTATGAGGTATCCAATATTCATCAGGAAAATCTTGAATTAAACGCCCATGGGCGCCATGATAGGGGAATTTATCGTATACTTGGATATGAACTTGGTGGTTTTCAAGTTGTGCTTGATGTGCAGAGTCTGGATGATTTTGAAATTTTTTTAGTTCACGAATTTTGCTTTTTTTGTAACTATGTTTAAGAATTTCAATTTTCTGTTCTTTTTCAAAATCTTCAGGGTTGAGATATGATTATCTCTTTTCCGTTTTTTGGTAACAAAAATTCACGTTCCAGTCTATTGTTGTTCACATTTGAAACTTGTGAATATTGTACTTTCTTTTCAGAGAAATTTCCTGTAAAGGTATAACCTGTTAAAATTATAGCTTGGGCTTTGGAATAAAGTGTAATTACTACAATTGTTGATTAGACATCTTGTGGTTCAGATTCAAATTAAGTAACCTGCTTAGTTGCGTATTTTTGTAGTTCTTCTTGTAGGTTATTTTCACAATCATAATGTGTAACATGTAGATCTTGTGGTCCTGTTTGCAGGACATTTTTTTGTGATTTATGGGTTCAAGATTTAGTAAAAGAGAAAGTATTTTTATTGAAGAAATTTTTAAATTATACATGTGTACGATAGCCAATAAAAAGGATTATAAACTACTATACAACCCTTGGTCTTTTTTTGCATCTATCGTAATTATATATAAGTTCTGTTGTGATCAATGAAGCCGTGATGTCTGGTGGTGACAATGATATTAGGTGATGAACCAATATTTTAGTTTTACCGTTATCTCAAAACTAAGAGTTTTTAGGCTGTGATACTTCATGTATTAATTTTGTAAAAAATTACACAAACTTGAATGATTTTAAAATATATGAGCATTATAATTTGTGTTTGCTTGATTGTTTCTTGGCTCTTGAGGTTCTGAATTAGTGTATTCTTTCTGGTTATGATTCGATTCATTTGGTGTTTGGTATTCATTTGGTGTTATGAATGATTATATTTTGAAATAATTCAAGTTCTATTCTAAGCATGTTATTAATTAATGTGCAATATGTTTCGTTTTTGTCATCCGTGCCTTTCATGGTGTAAATGGTTTAGTTGCAATTCTAAAGTTTCTGTATTTTCAGCACATGGAGGGTTTGGACTTGTTTCATTTGTAGCTTGTACCTGGCTGATTTGACTTTGATAACTTGGTTTTCTACGGGATCTAACATTGTAACTTTTGTTATACGGTCTATTGTAAGAACAGTTTTGTGATCTATGATTAGATTAGTTTCGGTTACGATTATTTAAATAATTCTGATTGCGGTCGTTTGGAGAGTTTCTTGATCAGTCATTTGAACAGTTTCAAATCCGAGGGTTTGAATTTGAGCTTTTTTGTTATAGTTTGAGTAACAACTTATATTCGAAGTCGATCTAGAGTAACTATTTCGATACTGATTGCTTAGGCTGTTTGCTCTCCTATATCGATTTTGTGAATAGCTCCGTGATTTTCGTCGCTCTGATGGTCTTTGCAAAAATTATCAGAATAAGATGATTGTGATTCGTGATTACTATAGCTATGTGTGAGTGGTTTTCCGGGAGCAATTATTACTTTGAATGTTTTTGTTCGAAGATGAATATTGATAAAAAATTTTACTTGATTCTTTGTATTTTGGTGATTAATGTAATTTATCTTTGCTGCAGCAATATTTACACCCTTTTTTGATTGAAGCCTTACCTTTAAAAAATGCGTTTTTTTTCACAGATGTTTGAGATTTGAGTTTATTTTCCTGCTAAATCATTTGGAACCTGATCTAAACTACATTTTATTGTTGGATAAATTAGATTTTTTACTACTGTAAAATATTTAATACTAACCAATCATAATCCATCCAACTAACAACCCACTTATTTGTAAGTGCTGAAATTACTTGTAATTTCAGCACCAGAGAGATTTGAATTTAACTTAGAAATTAGTTGCCTCTCCAAGAGAACTTCAGCAGCCGTAATAAACCAGTATACCATAGATCTATTGAGCCTAGCAGAGATAAGTTAAACACCCTGAGACTAGTAGATATAAGAGTAAGATTAGGATCGGTATTAGACTAAGAAGTTGCACGAATCTATCAGGCCGAAAATCAGATAGCGTGAAGAGCAGATGGTGTACCCTATCCGAAATTACTCTATGAGTTAACCTCAAGGACCTAACTTATCTGGTGCGACCATGAGTCTCGAATAAGACCTTAATAGCTTAGATTTAACCAATATAGATTACAAATTAGACAAAACATTTTCAAAATGTTACACGATAATAACTTTATTGAAATGTCTCTACGACTCAATAGATCAGAGCCGATATTTCGCACAATTTTAGAACTACCCGGTATTGGAAGAAGACCTTGGACAAGAGACGATATACGACTACGTAGAAATTTACCATTTAATTTCATGGTTGTACGGCAAAAGCCAACACAAACTTTTATATTTAGAACCTTATTAGCAATGAATTTAGATTTTCATTTGCAAACATAAAGTTTTGAAGTAGAGCTTCATGATTATTTCAAGCGCTAACAAATCTATTAATGTACAATAACGATTGATAAAAAGATCTCAGGTCGTTCCCTCAATTTCTGCAGTATTATATAAAACTTATTTTCAATAAATATTTTTCAAATTTGTTTTATATAATACTGCAGAAATTGATGGAACGATCTGAGATCTTTTTATCAATCGTTGTTGTACATTAATAATTTTGTTAGCGCTTGAAATAATCATGAAGTTTTACTTCAAAACTCAATGTTTGCAAATGAAAATCTAAATTGAAAATAAAAATAAAAATTAGTAGCATGACAATTATTAGTTAGTAATTATAAATCATCTTGTTGTTCCAGTTTCATCACCTAAACATAACAACAATCGTAAACCAACTAACATCATTAAAAACTAAAACTTTTTACATAATAAATTTAAGACATTTTAAACTTAAATTTACTTAATTTTAAACTAGATCATCAAGGCTTATCCTTGGATCAAAAACAACAATTTTGTTCTCCCCCACCCACTTATCAAGTGTCTAACGACCTCAAACGTCGATTCACTACCCAACTTTTTCAGAAGACCTAGGACTAAGGAAAATTTTTAATAACACTAACTATTCAAATTAGGCTAATCAGTGAAGAACTTCGGTTATTCATCCTTCAATTGAACCCTCCTCTTACCTGACCCAGGATAGATCTTAAACCTTATGTCATTCAAAAAATTAGGAAACACAAAGACATTCGTTTTTCACAATTGTGAAATAGACAACCAAAAATACGATCTTGTAATAACCCCACATACACAAACAGTTGGATACATTCGAACAAAACGACAAACAAAAAAAAGAAAAATTATAAGAAAACAAAGACAAATCACACGAAAACGATTTTCGAAAAATAGAAACGCATTTTCCAAATCAGAAGCCAGCAGTTTCGACGAACTATACAAATTAAAAGAATCAATTTAAAAAAATTGCCCCATCTATGATCAATTATAATTTTTCGATTCAGAAACAACCTCAAACTCATCAAAAAGTGGAAAAAGAAGAATAACAAAGCTATATAAACACAAACCAGTACACCTATATAATTGGAATCAACCAATCAGACATATTGATTATTATATATTTACAGTGATCAAACGAAAAAATGAGCCACACTCAAAGTGACGAAAATCCAGATGAAGAAGCAGTTTTTCCCTTTCTATAGATTCCCTCGATGATAGAGGACAAACACGATTTTGTGAAAACTCACTCGTAATTTGTTTGAACCAGGAATCAGTCCATGTAAAGCAGAATTCCCGAATGTAAAAATCAAAAGACAAATCAAAGAACCTTATTTGAAAAACATATGTAATCTAACACAACAATACGGAATCTACACCATAGAGTTCAGCACACCACGAACAACTCATAACAAATTTGTAATTCAAACAGTCGAGTTTTCAAAAGTATTCATAGAATATATCAAAAGCATACAATATCATAATTCACAAAGAGCAAATTCCATATTCACTAACGAAGATTTTGCAATAATATATAGTTATATATCTATATAAGAAAAAACAGAAGTTCAAAGCATATCACCAACCGAAACATCCAAACATACAAAAGTAAGAAATGAAACCACAGTATTTTCAACATTTTTACTTAGAATCCGCCAAAATTTTACCAATAATGATGTCTCACAAAACACTAAACATGATTTGCAAAAGGTTTTAGCATGGTTTATATTAGATTATTTTACCCACAACCTAGATTTAATTTCACAAGCACGAAAAAATTTCAGACCTCAAAATACCAATGACGACACTGTCATTGAAGAACAATCAGATTACGTTTGGGACCCTGATTGGTTTCATCCAGCATTTATAAATATTCCACAAGATATCTCGAGTCGAGCAATAAGTACAATATCTTTCCACAGAGATTATGTAAAAGTAATACCATTAACGATTGACGCAACACAATTAAATTATAATACATTTTTACCTGATACACGAATTAACAGCTTAAATTCATCAATCGTACATAATGAAAAACTCAGTGGAACCAGAAATTTTACACAGCAAGACATTCAAACACCATCACACTTCGTAATTGAAGAAATCGTCCAAACAACAGCAACAACTACACAACAAATTATTTCGCCAATACACCCAAATCAGACAACACCCAGAAATACAAATACATCACTAACACAGGTAACCTTACAATCGACCGTTGAACCTTCGCTTGCTCCAAAATATTCACATATGGACTATCAAACGTATAGACCAATGAAAAAACCGTCAAAAACACGAAAAAGGCTCACAAGAAACACTTTCGCAGAACACAATTAAAATTATGCACACCAACCAAAAATAAATCAAGCCCCCCCCCGAAAAATACACAAAATTTAAATCACGTATGTTCCCATTATTGGAATCTCCCAAATACATCGACCAATTTGGTAAATTTTTGAGATAATCCACACCCTCCACAGGATTATAGTGAAAATTACCCATTTTTTCAACAGAATAAAAATAAACAGCATACACAAACTATTTATCATCTGATGACGATGATTATCATCAACCAGATATTTTTGCACGATATACTGAAGAATATCGCACACAGTGACCGCGACAATCTCAACCATATCAAAATATGAAAATTTACCCACAAAATCCAACAGATATACAAAATCCAGAACAAATGCATATACAAAACCCATTTAACAGACAATCTTTTCAACCAATACAACCACAAAACCCAATGTCAATGCATTCTTATCAACCAACCCAAATTCAAAATGGTATACCGCTTCCATATTACCTTCAGCAACATGAAATAACAAAAATCAACTTTCAAACTTTTCACAAATGCCAAATGCCGCAAAGTCACTACAGATGACTATGAAATCATACCTCATGGGTGGATCATCAATAGCATCCAATAAACCACTGATGTTATTTACAGGAACAGACCCTGAATATTCTGTAGAAGATTATTTAAATGCAGTAACATCAAATTTAATTTCAATTATAGGACCTGAACACCACTCAATCGAAACTGGATACATAGACGCACTGCGATAATACAAACAACACTAGATGGCGCAGCTCAAAAATGGTTTTCAGTTTTACCTAGAGAAATAAAGTCAGATTGGAAAAGATTCACACAAGAATTCTCAAAAATGTTTGATTCTGAAAGAAACAAACAACATCAAAGAGTTTTATGCAATGAAATACGCAGATTACCAAACGAAACAATTAAACAATTAGTAGTTCGAATCGAAACACTAGTTCGAAAAGCATATTCACTCAGTACACATGACTACAAAAACACGAAAAGGACAGAAATTTTAATGATGACCTTAACACCTCAATTAAGAAAAATAGCTATAAAAAAGAGAGCATCTCATCCTTCCTCAGTTCGAGAACCAGATTTAGATATTAGAAAATTAGTAGATAAACTAGAACAAGCAGAAATTACAATAAAACTCGAAGAAACAGAAAATTTAAAATTACAATATGTTAATCGGATTGAAACAAATACTACGTATATAAATAACATACAAGAATCAGACACAGACCTGATTGAAAAAATTACTGAAATACTAAGCATCTACGAACGAAACCCAAACTTTAAAGGCAAACCATCTTTCAAAAAATGGTGTAATTACTGCCGACGATACGGACACAGTATCGCCGAATGTAGACAAAAACAACAAGACAATCAGAATAAACCTCAAAAGCACAAAGAACCAAATAAATCATTTTATCAATACATGAAAAAAGATCAAAGTCTACCAAACAAAAATATATATAGTAATAATAGTCCAGGAAAACCACTTCCAAGTAACTCAAATTACTCAAGAAACTAATCACCATATAACCCCAGTTATAGAGGTAGATCGCCCGAATGAAGAAATTCACGAAATTTCTCACAGAAAAGATATAGTCGATCGAATAGCCAAAATAACAAAAACAACTATTCACGATCGAATTCAAACACAACAGAATTTGTTTCTGCATCCAGTTCCCATTCAACCCAAGGAATAGACACTATTCCAATATTAGATCACAAAACTCATCATACAACAGAAATAGAAACTAATCACATAATAGAAATAGAAGTTATTCAAACCATCGAAATCAGAACTATTCAAACAAAAGATCAAAGAATATTTCATATAATAGATCGAATTATCACTGATCAAATGATAATTATCAAAATAGATCACAGATAATTCACAAAATCGAAACTCAATTTACAATAATCGATACAGAAATTATTCCCAGTCACCACATAAGAAGAAAACCGCTATCCCGATTCTAAACATAGATACAGAAGTAGCACACCAAAACATCAAAGACACATTAATCAAGTGCAAACAACTGAAAAAACAACTTCAGACCCCCCAGGTATTGATGACACAGGAAGTAACGAATTACAACTAAATCATATAAATTGTGAATCATCAGATACTGAAAGTGATACAGAAAATGAATATGAACCTATCATACATGAAAAACGTTTTACTTCACATATATGAAAAACAATTGGAACTTCTTCAAAATAACTATATTGGACCCATTAAAAACACACAAACTACACAAGAAGTAAACGAAATTAACACGGGAATTAAACCCGATAAAAAAAGGTGAAACACAATGCTCCAACGCAAAACATATTTATCAAAAAACACAAAAAGAACAACCAAGAGAAAAAATTTGGACAATTCCATTTCTCTTACAGAGCCCAAGAAACAAAGAATTTCAACCACCTGATCTTAAAATTGATTTTTTAATTGACTCTGGAGCAGAATCAAATATAACTAATATTCCCACATGGAATGAAATCAAAACATTGCATCCAAGTTTAACACCTCTTGAAACCTCTAGTAATTTAGCAACAGCACAAGGATCAACGTTAGTAAATTATGGAAATCTTCAATTATTCCTTCTTCCCACAAGAACAATGGAACAAAACAAGATTTTGAACAAACCATTCAAACAAATACTTCATAATTCTGACTTTAAACACAATATCATTGGCATACCATTTATATCTAAATTTAAACCAACAATCAACATCTTAAATAGTAAGATCCATATCAAAGATAAATACACAAAAACAAAAAATACAGCCCTAACATTCTTTCAAAGATTAAACAAACAACCATCATTTTTCTCAAAATTTTATCCCATTTACAATCAAAAACGGAAACACCTGAAATCACTATCAGGGAAAATATATAATTTCTCAGTAAAACAAGTTCACCAGTGTAACAAAAAACAAAATAAACAACAACTTTTCATGTCAGATTTCGACATTAAATCTATACACAAATTTTTCAAAATCACAATCTCATCCATAAAATACTCAAAACATACGAATTCCGATATTATTTCATTACACGTGTATAACAATACACCGTATCAAATAACATTACCCATAGGATTTTTAGCATATTGTGGAACAAATGCTACAATTTCACCTATAAATGAAGTAGCCTACCGCGTTAAAAATATACTCCAATTATTAGATATTTGCCAATCAACAATTCTTGACGAAGAATTATCCATAAATAAAATAATAAGTAATGAAAATGTAAACACATATTATTTCACAAAAACACCATATTTTAAACCGACATTCAATATAATAAATTACACAAAAGAACAACAAAGATTTTTAACAATGTTTAATTTTCAACACTCACAAATCACACAAGATGAATTTGATAAATTACCAGTACAACTGTTAAAATATTCAACAGTCTATGCAACATCGAAAATTGACGTTGGAAAAATTAGTTCATTACTACACCTCCCATTAAAACCTGACGCAGTTTTCAAAAAAAAAACAAAGAGCAAGTAAAGTACAGATTCATTTACACGACAAGGTAAATAGATTACCTGATATTTTAGAACAATACGAAATTATCTCACCAGTAAATAAAAAAGAACAACCAAAAGGTAACACCTTCATTAACCCTGTTATCATTCTAGCAAAAGGTGAATCACTAAAAATAGTTTTAGACGCTAGATGCCTCAAATTCACTAATTGACGAATCAAAATGCAATTGGCCTATTGAACCCATACAAGTTATCTTAACAAAGATAAATGGTAAAAATTTCACAACCGCAGATATAAATAGTGCTTATAATCAAATGCCACTAGATGAACAATCACGACGTTTAACACAATTTGTTTTTGGAAATCAACAATATGATATTAATCGTTTATTCTATGGAATATCCATAGGACCAGCAGCTTTTTCAGCTTTTAATTAAAATTTTCAGATCATTATTTTTAAAAAAAAATGCAATCACCTATCTAGATGATGTTTTTATGCAATCAAAAACCAAGGAAGAAATGTTTACAGTTTTAGAACAATATCATAAAATACTTCAGAACTTCTTATACTAGGATCTAAACATCCAACAGTTCTATTTACAGATCATAAACCTATAATATTTCTCTTTACACAAAAATCAAACCCTAGTCATAGATTTTATAGATTTCAACTAAGTCTAATGAAATTTCCAAACTTACATATAGTTTGGACAGCAGGAAAAAACCTTGCATTACTAGATACATTGAGTCAAAATACGCCACCTGAATTACTTACACGATTTTAATTCTATCTCGCAAAAGATAAAACACCACCCCGACTAGAATGCAAATATGCAGTTAAAATTGACTTTGATCAATCACAAATAAATAACCTACAACATTTCCCACTTTACTTAGATTGCCAAAATAATCACTATGAAGTTGATCTAATAGGAACATCAACTTTCAAACCAATTCCATACTCACAATGGATAGAAAATAAAACTCAACAAAAAAGAATAAAACAACTTTCGCATAAAAAAGACCTTTTTCCATTATTTGAAAAAGAAAATTTAAGCGATAAAATAAATTTATCAGGAACACAAGCAAATGATTTAAAATACACAGTAAATCAAGTTTTTGACCTCCATGGCCCACTTGACACAATTCCCCTATCAAAACTAGAAATTGACAATATTTTTCTCACCCCAACAGATAAAATTATACTTGAACTTTTAAAACAATATCAAAACCTCGACCCAGTAATTAGACAACTAAAATCATGGCACAAATACAACATTAAGCCCGTAAAAGCTAATACCACAGTTTTAGGAAACAAAACACACCGCCGATATTTCCGAAAATTTAATAACACATTAATTAATGAAAATACTGATTTTTTATAATATCAATTAAATGATTCTAAAGTTTCCTGTTTTCGTTTAAGTATGATACTAATAGCTTTTAACGTCTCCCATACACAAAATACAAAAGGACACTCAGGATCAGAAAAACACACTCGAACTTTACACAAATTTTTATTCCCCAAATGCGCCATTTTGGATTTAAGTATTATGCAAGGATTGTATAATATGTCAATTGAACAAACCCTATCCAAATCAAAAACAAATAGCACAGAAACAAGATTTTAAAGGATAGTTTATATTTTAACTATCGCATTTCTTTCGACACACAAGGACCAATTTCACCATCCTCTGAAGGAAACTTATTCATTATGGTTATTGTTGATGCATTCACACATTATGTAGCACTCAACCCAGTACCACATTGTAATGCTTATTATGCTTACACAACACTTTATGAACATTGGATAGCCAAATGCAGATTACCCGAAATCCTATTTACAGACAACAGTACAGAGTTTATAAATAACGAAATCATCACACTATGCCACTTATACAACATCAAACAAAAACCACGTACATCTCATGCACCTTGGACAAACGGTTGGGTCGAAGGTATGAACCGTTAACGACAAGAATATCTCAGATGTATCATTAATGGAAATGATACACGATATACAGAATGGGCAGCAGATGTAAAATTATTCCCCTTATCATATAATTCACAAATTACGACAACTTTAGGAATGTCACCATACGAAATGGTTTTTAATCAAAAGCCACGAAAAACAATTATGTTTACAGCAAATGCTCATAAAAATGCGCAAGGTTATTGCCTTTCAAATAAAGATTCAATTTGTTATAACCTACCTTTACACACACATGGTGAAGATCATTTTCATCATGCACAAATCCTTAATTTAGCCGAATGGATTTCGAATACAGATAAAAAACACAAGGAAGTTTACCAAAAAGTAACAAAGAAATTGTTACATAGGCAAAACATTAACGACCAAATTAATTCACGCTTTAAGCCAGCCACAGACTTAAAAATTGGAACATTTGTCTTAATACATAACTTTAATACGCAAAAAGGAATCTCTAAAAATCTACAACCTCTTCGAAAAGGACCATACCAAATAATTGCCAAACCCACTGACGTAACGCATAAACTCACAGATTCAACTAAAAAAGAAATTGTTCAACATCGTAACAATCTATTGCCCTACTACCCAAAAGAATACGCATTACGCGAATTAACTCAATTATATTCTTTCACAGGTTTAAAAAATGTTCAAAACCATTCACATACAGAAAAAAAAATAAATGAACAGGGCAACATTCATCATGAAAAACAACACCAAAAACAAACCACAGTTCAAAACAATCCAAAAACGCCAGTCACGAAAATACTTCAAAAAGAAAGAAAAAACAAGAAAATGATAGAAAAAAATTTACTAGAAGAACATGTAGAAAAATCAGAACATAGAAAATCATCACAATTCGGAAATCAACCACGTAAAAATCACAAAACAATCATCCCACAATCTAAAATATTAAAGAAAGTTGAATTTCAAAAACAACTTTGATTTTAAAGAATAATAATTTTACACCTCTAAATCATTTTGAACTTTCATTTTTCAAGATAACATGCTGACAAATACGGAACAATTTTAGTTCAGGTTCAGCCAATAGGATTCACTCAAATCCGTCACCTTCTATATCTCTAACACCAACCTATCAGCCGATAGCAATTAAACTCCAGGTCTTTACAACTATAACTTTACAACCTCCAGGTCAAAAATAAGTAATTCGATAACATTTTACAACTGAAATAAATATCACCATAATATTACAACCCTCCCCTATATAATAACGCAAAGATCAACAATGTTTTCCCAATTCAGACCTCAAAAACCCTCCAACCAAAAATGGCGAAATATCCTAAAGTAAAAAAGGACCAAAATCATTTGGCCTAAAGTACAAATATTTCAAAAATACCCCAGATCACCCAACAAATAAAAATAAAGCAAAGAAGACCTCCCGAACACCATAAAATTAGCCCCCAACAATTTCTCACAAAACTCAACCCAATTGTCAAAAAACCAATAATAAATCCGACCACACTTGAATCTCGCCACACTTGAATCTCGCCCCAAACAACAAAAAATATTCGACGAACGAACCATTTCTTAAATGCTTTTCTCTCAATCAGTCAATATCTTAAAAAATACAATCTTCAATCTTTTCAGAAAATTTTTCATACTATTCAAACTTTTGCTCATATTTTTTATCGATACTTTTGAAGCTTTCATAATCCTTTTAATACTTTTTTGCACTGTTTTTTTTTTTAATTTTCTACTTCCTATTTGAAATATATCTCCAACTTTCCCAAATCATTTACCACATTCTTAGGTACGATAATTCAAAGTCTATTTAAATGATACGAACAATTTTTAGTAGAACAGATATTTTTTTACTATTCGTAATTTTCATCACATTTTTATCATCCCTAATAATGACAATGTGCAAATGTGTAAAAAAGTCAATAATCACATTCGCCTTAGCAACAATCCTTTTAATTCTTTTCATCGAAGAATATTTCACCAAACATAAATCTTCCCATTAGAAAAAATCAATCGGACACGTTTCAAAAATTGCTAACCAACAATCACAAAATCAGTCTTCACCGACATCATCCCAAGAAAACCCAGCCATACCCACAACTACCCAAAACCCCCAATCATCCACACGAATTTCTTTTCAAGATAACCCATACACTTTTGAAGAACGACACGCTCGCTTATCCGAACCAATAGAACCAGCTCAGCGACAGGCATCCCTAAGTGAACCAACATATAATTTATACCCCACATTACCACAAGACTTAAATAGAATAAGACACATCAATCAAAATCAAAATTCAGTTGAATTAAATAGACAGATTATACATCCACGAAAAAATAGAAATTTTCAAACCCCTAGAGTTCATTTTGATATACCCCAGTCACGAACACCAACTTCTTCAGAAAATTCAAGTAGTACCTTGCCAGAAACTCCCACACTCCTTTCACAACATAGCGCCTCAAGTATACCCTCAGATTACTTAAGTTCAACACCAACATCTGAACAAATAAGTGAGGATCCCTTTAATTCACCCAATCCTACCGCACGACTACCTTATTTGGCAACACACTCATATACACAAGAAGAACCAAACATAGTAAATGAACCGATAGATATTTCTACTGATACAACACCATCATCCCTACCAGAAACATTGTCACTCCCGTCAACACCATCATTAAGTCAAATTTCAACGACGCTTTTCCCTTTAAATTTCCCAAATAACCTCGACGCTAAATATCGAGAACAATCATCATCAAATACTCCTTTACGATTAGATCGGAACACAGTCTCCAATTAAAATTTAAAATCAGGATCAAACTTAATAATATTGTTCAAAGTCCCTACCCATTAAATCCACCAAATATAACAGCTCAATCGCTACCACAACCATTTATAACAACTGAAGTAATATATAAATACGATAGATATACAAAAACCACAATTGATTACATAACATTCTATAACCCATATTCAGGATTATCATACACATGTATATTCTAAAAATATTAATATTTCAACACATCTTTTTTTTTTACATTTTCCGATCAAAACACAAATCGTTCTCCTCGCACAGGACCCCAGAATTTCTTAGTAACACACTATGATTGTGAAGAAAACGAACAAAAACACTACACAAATATGCAACAAATCAAGTATCGCAATGCGAAACAGAACCACAAGCTATAGAAACTACAAATGTAATAGCAACATTGTATTCAAAAGCACGAGCAACAACAGTCACAGGATATAAGTTTACAGCAACATTTTGCGAAAAGAAAGTACACTATTCACAAGTTTTCAACGGAAATAAGAACCGACTTGATCACGAATCATTTTACCAAAGTAATATAGAACGAGTTTTGCATCTAAATCCTTATGATTCTAAAAACAAATTAATCAGACTGAATATCACGAGAAATAAAAACACAGACAGAAAAATAGTAAACTTTCAAGTCTTTGCCGATTCTGTACAACAAGCAGAACTTGAACGATATCAAGGACATATAAAATTAGACGAAAAATACCCATATAACGGCGCACACGGAAGATTAACTTATGACATACACGATAAGCACTGGATACCACCCATCGTAATAAATGACCCTTCAAACTGCAAAGCAGACACAAAAATGAAGGATATCAAGAAATAATGTTTTCTGATTGGAAAATACAACTTGAAAAAATACAACTCACACGAGATTTAACTGATAACACCATGATCTATCACAGAATTAGATTACCTTGTAAAAATGATCAAGGTTATTGTGAGCCCACAACAAGGACCCAAGCAACAATAGTTTGGTTTCCCGAAGATACATGCACAACATTTCAAGTAGCAAACATACACGCTCGAATGATAAAATTTCATAAAAATATTTTATTGAATCAATTCAATACGAACAAGTAAACCCATCTAGTAAACAAAGCAATGCTTTTAGAAATATTCATGATATAGAAAATAAATTAACACGTTTTCAAATCTATCAAGAAACAGAATTTGCATGTAAATACAGAAATCGACTTTATAAAACACAATACTGTGAAATACTTGTCGAATATGAAAAAATTTTCGACATGGCCACTGGAAAAATAAAATTTGACCCTTATGCCACAAGTCTTCCTGTAAATGAAGGAACATCATATGTCCCAGTTAACTTTCTGGAAAGCAAAGGTCAACCTGGTGGAAAACTAAAACCATATGACAGTAAAAGCACACGTTTACAAAAACTATCACAAATGAATAGCACTTATTTTGGTAATATTCACAATGATATCCACTTAGACATGAAATTAGACTAAACGATTAGTAAAATTTTTCAAGAAATGTCACTTCCTGAATTAGAAACACTTCATCAACTATGCGAATTGAAAAGAAGACAAATCCTACAATCACTCGCACTAGCAGTACTAAAAATACCTTAAGCAGGATACTTATTATCAAGAAAACAGATCAAACTTTCTTGACTAGGAAGGAAACATTTTATGGTTCTTTACTTGCACCAAAAAAGTATCACCATTATATGTTTTTGAAGACAAACGTTGTTATAAAAGAATCCTCATATTCTATAAAAATAAAGTACATTTTGTTGACACACTTTCAAGACGAACATATTTTTGAGATACCGCAGTCCCATGTGGATTAGAAAATAGCCACAATGTAGTACAACTAAATCATGATGAAGATAAATACTACCTACTTACACCATACCCTACATTAATGCAACCTCTCAAAAAATTTTCACCCGAAAGTATCAGAGTTATCGCTCGTAACCCAAATATTGATTTAAAATCAATTGGAATATATTCTAAATCTGATATCTAACATCACATTATAACACAACAGTTTCAGGAATAATTATCACAAATGGATACAAAACAACGACAATCATTTGACCAGAATTTAAGAAAACTGCAGGCTTTGCTGACATTTATACACAAGACTAGAGCGGATATTTTAAAGATATCAAAGACTACATATTTTTAAACGGTGAAAAATACAAACCACAAAATATTTCACCTATAAATATTTTCAGTTTTGTCACCTTAAAGAACGAAATTCTAGGTCTTCTAGGATGGCCCTATTACATCTTAGAAAAATTAATTTTTCTATACGCCATGTTTAATTTTATAGGATTTCTTTTCTCACTTTTTAATGGAATGTATAACACATGCGCTATACACACACAAGTAAACCAGCAAGCAAGTGTAGCATGTATACTTTTTGCAGGATTTTTTGGAATTTTTTCATCATCAATCAATGAAATACTTCTAGATGCTTAAATAAAAGAATAGAATACACAAATATCCACAAGACAAAACACGTACGACGAAGAACATAATAATGTAGAAATAACACCTACCGCACCACAGTTGCCATACTTAGCACAAAATCGTCCATAATCATTAGTTCCCCACAATTTCCGAAACCAAGCAATCACAAATAATCCAAATTCTAGACCAAATACAATACAAAGTCCCATCCAACACATAATGACACATCATTCACAAAATGATAATAGATATGAACAAATTGTAGAACAACCTCACACCACCACTTTTCAATGTCAAAATAACCATTTTTTTAGAACACGATGAGCCGACAACTTGGATCCCTCCATCGATCAAATTCTCACCCAGCCAACCTCCAAACTCAAATCCCAATAATCCCACTTTTTGCTTTCCCACCACCCGATTTTCCAATTATTAATATACCATCAAGCACGAATTCTAATACTAACTCAGATATTTCAATTTTTCATACTATCTCACAACTTAAAAACTCTAATGTAGAAACCCCCGACGAATTTGCAAACTCCGAACCATCTCCCTCTACCTATACCCAGAACAACTCCTCAGTTTTTTCAAAACCCCCTTTTCAACCCATCCCATCCAGTCATCCACTCCCATCCGTTTCCACTCCTTCTTATGCTTCCCAAGTAACCCCAACCTATTCTCCATTTCATTCCGACAGATCATATAATAATTCCACAGATACCCCCCAACTTTCCCAAGAGCTTGATAATTCTATTACTTTACAACAACAATTAATACACCCCAACACCCTTACAATACATCAATGATCATCCACAATAACAACCTCAAACCCACCTGCCCCCACACCCTCCTCAGCTTACACTCCATCATTAGCACAATCATCCACATCCACCGAAACACCTACCAGTACTCACCGAGCTTATCGCACTTTTAAACGAAAATTTCCAAATCACCCATTCCCAACCAAACCCGGAACAGCCCGCGAATATATTAATCATCCGGAACACACCAACACCAAAAAATTTTCTTCAAATCACCTTACCCTCATTTCCGCAATATACATTAAACACACCTACCAATACTAACGACACACGCAATTTTGTTGATGAACACCTTTTAATGCCAACACTTCATTGGACAGCTTATTATAATTATACTAACCCCCTCTGCCTACCATTAGCTAGTACTAATGAAAGTATCGAAAAGAATAAAAACGTGTTATATAGACTCACCACAACACTAGCACCTCGACAATTTACTTACGTTGGATATAAGAAATTATTAAAAACATTCACCGCACCCCGAGCTAACGATTTTGCAATATAATACTACAATCATAATATCATCCGCCCTAATCAAGATCAATTTTTAGATGAAGACCGCTTCGCAAACCCACAACTAACAGAAAAATTTTTCATTAAAATATCATACGTTTTTACTTTTAATATTTTTGATAGAAAGCATGATCACATTATTTCAGAATCTTTATTTAATATTCAAGCATACGAAAGCTTCTATGATAAATTTCAGTTATTTTCACTAACTTTTCACTTTCTTTCATCACAGGAACGCGATTTGCACTGTTCCCACGATATTATGTTACGCACTAAACAAACGCACACATATACATATTATCGTTTTATAAAAAATCATTTTGATTTACACACTCCATCAAGACAACCTCACCATCGTTTTCAGTTTCTTAACTCAAAAAACACGTCAATTTTTTCTTAATTTTACATATTGAATTAAAGATACTATCCTCCACGGCATCCTCCGTATGACCCAGTTACCCAAATGTATATATTCTGTCCCATCACAAAGACCTTCAATGCTGAAGAATCAAGACCCTTCCTTATCCCGCATGAATTTATCCAGCCTATTGAAATACCCATATTAGAATTCATTCACAATACTAAATATAATCATAAAATATATAACATATCCAAAACACACCTTACGAGTTCGCAGTAGGCACAGAAGAACTAAACATCATCAAGGCACTTCAATTGCTTTGGCCACTGCTACAAACTAAAAATATCATACGCATACTAGCCAAAAACTTACAACATCAAACATGATTCACGACATCTTCTCCCACGGCTTTTTCCCAGAAGATTAAGGTAAAAAAAATTAAAATATTTTTAACTAATAAATTTAAAATTGTACTAACCATTTTCTATCTATGTTTAATTTATGCTTTTAGTCTTCACACCACAATCATTCACAAAACAGAAAAGAAAAATAAAAATACAAACTTGTTAAATTATCTTAAAATTCATTAATTTCTTGCACTAAATGAAGTAGTAAAATTCTTACCAAATGTAGTAACTTTATTTAAGAATTTTATCCAAACTCGCACAGCTCGTCCACGAAGATCTGTTTAAATAATGGTTTTAAGTTTCAAGCTTTCACTATCAATAACTCTAACTTACGATAACAAAGTTCAAACTTTCCTTTAACCCAGTTGGAAAGGAATTATACACTAAACCAAACTAACCAACACAGCTTACTAAACACCACAAATCATAAAATAACAGCATGACTAAGAAAAGAAAACCAACGGTACCCAAACCGGATTAACCCAGTTTAAAACTGGATAATTTAGTCTTTTGAAGATTATTATAAAGTCTAAGAAAGAAATAATAAAACACAAAAAAGTCGCAAGACAAACCCATAACAAAAGCAATTTGATTTTTGAAAAAAGGACACAACCAAAGACACATAAGAAAAACCAACATAAACCCAAAATGAAACGTTATCACATAACAGGACCTCTCAAAGAAACAGCATGCAATCATACTCCCACTCCTGGCCTAACCCACCAGAGAGGACGTCCTGAGCATGCTCTATAGCCGGCCTAACCCACCGCGCTACATCCACGCTTTGTGACCATACTTCTATTTTTAATAAGAGGTACTCAAGGGTGAGTAACTCTTCAAAATAACCGAACTAAAACAAAACGCTTTTGTGAAAACGACTAACTGAATTCATGATTAAAAAACTGAATCAACATAATTTTATAAAATGTAAATCATACTTTGCAGTATATAGATCATACACAACAACAACAACGACGATCATCCAAAGACTAGATGATCCCATCACACTCGAACAAAAGAATGGCTAAACACAACCGACATGCCGTCCACAATCACGACTCAAAGGATTTAGAGTACGACTTGACTTCGCAGAAAAGGACTTCATTGAACTAGACCAATGACCACCTCGATGTTCAAGTATACGTACAGATCCGAGTTTCAAGGCATCGCTTCCATACACGATCTTCACGCCATTCCCAGACGAGGCTGCACACAAAACAGTTCTCTACTAAAGAAAAAGCTGACATAGCAAACCATTTTGAAATCGGATTGATTTCATTGGGGATCACAGAGATAACAATTTTTTGTCCCTGATTCCAGCGTCCTGGAACGTTCTTCTTCAAGAGGAACCGGATAAGAAAATGATGTTCGCTAAATACCAACTTTCATCATCCATCCTTCAATTGCAGAGAAGAAAGATAGTTCTAAAGAACTCTGTAAACACCGGATGGGTGGAACCTGATCTAAATTACTTTTTATTATTGGATAAATTAGATTTTTTACCACTGTAAAATTTTTAAAATTAACCAATCATAATCCATCCAACTAACAACCCACTTATTTGTAAGTGCTGAAATTTCAGCACCAGAGAGATTTGAATTTAACTTAGAAAATAGTTACGTCTCCAAGAGAAGTTCAGCAGTCGCAATAAGCCAGTATACTCTAGATCTATTGAGCCTAGCAGAGACTAATTAAACACCCTGAGACTAGTAGATATAAGAGTAAGATTAGGATCGGTATTAGACTAAGAAGTTGCGCGAATCTATCCGGCCTAAAAAAAGATAGCGTGACGAGCAGATGGTGTACCCTATCCGAAATTACTCTATGAGTTAACCTCAAGGACCTAACTCAATATTGCCGCTTTTAATGATACTTCTGAAGCTAGTTTTGTAAATACATAAAACCATAAGGCTTCTCTCAGTTTGTCATACTTTTCTTTGTGTAACTCAAATTCTATTCACATTATTGAATAATCCACATAATTGCGTCATTCAGATTTTTTAAATTTTCCGTTGTCAATTGTAGATATCTTTTCTGGCAATACTCTACTGATTTCTGGCAATATATGATGTTGTCGTTTAAACATTATTAAGGCATTGAAGCTTCATTTTTTCCGCTTCCTATAGTTTCATTGGGACTTCAGCTTGCTCTAAATTGTCTACTAGCTTCCGAAATCCATATTGAGTTCTCGGATTGATGATGGTTGTGATGCTCTCTTTTTTTGCAGTTTTTCTTAATTGTGGTGTTAAAGTCATCATTATGAATTCTGTCAATTTCATATCTTCGTAATCATGTGTTTTGAGATTCATAAAAAGTTTCGATTCATTCAGCAAAAATTGTTTCCATTTGGACTTAATTTCTATGGGTAAGACTGGAAACCATTTTAGGGCTGCGCCTTCGAGTGTGGTTTGTATCATTGCTGTCCTTCTGTGAATCCAATTTTCAAAGAGTGGTGTATTTATAAATTCTTGCCTATGTTTAAGTCTAAATTGGCTGGAACAGCATTTAAGTAGACTTTTACTGAATTTTCAGAATAAGTTCCTCTAGAACCCATGAATGAATATTAGATGCTGGTAAAAAATTATTTTCGCGTCTTACTATAGGTTTTTAGCGTGTCGAGATGTTGGGGTGGTGATACATAAAAAATTTAATTTGTTTCTAATATAGAAACATAACAATTAAAAATGGCAAAACGTCATTTGTGGAAACTGGGTTCGCTCTTTCTGGGTTTCGATATTCGATATTTTTGGTATTTCTGTAAAAACTTTTGGGAAATCTATTTCTATACCTTCTGTTTGGTTTTGGTTTGAATGTTGATTTGATTATCGTGGTGGTAGAATTTCAATAGTAAACTTGCTCTAATGTGAAGTGATAGTACTGATAGTAAATTTTTGTTTACATGGACTATTTGCTTTTTGAAATATTTTACCATGGCATTAGATCGTGGCAAAGTTGTACTTGTCCTCTGGTGGAATCGCCTTGTGGATTAAGACAATTGAAAGGATAGAGCCATTGTCAAATTTATCCTTGTAATGAGTCATGTTTCGTGCAGAATTACGGTTAGTGTGTAACTTTCAATATGTCGCATTGATTGATTCAAGTGGTAGAATCCTACTGGTTTGCGAAGATTAGAGTTTTTTATCCTGCTTTCATCTTTTATAGATTTGGTGTGGTTTTTGATTCTGAAAAATTTATTTGGTTTTACTTAAAGCTCTTATATTGTTTTTGAGTCAGATTTCGAACTGAGTTTTGTGTTCTGGAGAATGTTTGAACAATTATTTGTTTTTGTTTTGTGATTTTTGCCTTCTTTTTTGTTCGATTTTCGATCTGATCTCTCGTATCTTTTATTTACACGGTTTGATTACAAGATCGTATCTTTTTGCCTTAACCAGACATTCATGAAGAATGAGTGTATGTTTGTTTCTTAGGTTGTCTTATGCTCTAAAATGTCTATAGCTTCGGAAATCTTTATTTAGTTCTCGGATTGATGATGGTTGTGATGCTCTCTTTTTTGCAGTTTTTCTTAATTGTGGTGTTAAAGTCATCATTAGGAATTCTGTCAATTTCGTATCTTCGTAATCATGTGTTTTGAGAGAAAAATCTTTTCGTACTAAAAATTCGATTCATTCAGCGAGTTTTTTTATTGACTACTTTGGATGTCTACGAGTTCGTTGCAAAATTATTGGATCTGTTTGTTTCGTTCAGAGTCAAACATTTTTGAAAATTCCTGTGTAAATTGTTTCCAATTGGACTTATTTTCAAGGGGTAAAACTGAAAATCATTTCTGGGCTGCGCCATCGAGCGTGGTTTGTATCGTTGCTGTTCTTCTGTGAATGCATTTTCCTTAGAGTGGTGTATTCATAAGTTCTGGCCTATGTTCAAGTCTAAATTGGCTGGAACAGCATTTAAGTAGTCCTCTACTGAGTTTTCAGGATAAGTTTCTGTAAATACCATGACCGCTATTAGCTGCTATGTATGATGTACCCTTGAAGTATGGATTCATTGACATTTGGAGAAACTCTGCAGTGTTTGGTATTTGTGTAAAGCTTGAAAGTTGATTTTTTTAATTTTCATGTTGTTGTAAATAATAAGGTAATGGAATTTCGTTTCTCATTGACTTGGATTGGTAACTTTGGGTATTTGTGTAATTTTGCGATTGTTTGTTTCTCTAAGGTGGTGCCACTTTTTGTCGTTGAGGAGGTTGTTGTTGCATTTGTCTTGGTTGTTGAGATTTTATGTCAGGTTCGAAAATATCTAGTTGAGAAAATCATCTGGTTGATATACATTACATTCGTGATATTTTCGTTGATTTTTGTTCTATTGTTATTGGTTTTGATGAAAATAATCTTCATCTTCAGAATAGTGTGGTTGGTTTCATATGAATTGTATATTAATTGGATTTTTATGTTTTTTTGTTCAAAATTTGAGTAATTTTTAGTTCTGTCGGTCTGAGGTTTTCTTTAATTATTCAATTTTACAGATTGAGATATTGATTTTGGTACCTGTTGAGTCTCGTTGTGTTCTTGCGATTTTTTTTGTGCTGTATAGAGTTGTCTTGCTATCAGGTTACTAATATCGTTACCAGCAAAAAAACATAGTAATGAATTGCAAAATTGTTTCCATATGAGTGTCTTTGCTTAATTGATGGTTGTTTTTTTTTAGTTATTGGTCTTTTAGTTTGATAATCCATATGTGAATATTTCGAAGCGACTGATGGTTTAACTGTTGATTGTTATGTCGTTGGTGGAAAAAGAGTTTTATTTTTGTTACGTGGTGTTGAAAGTGTTAGATGAAAGGGGAAAAATTTTGTTGTGATGATAGGGGTAGTGTTGCAACTATTTTTCTGTTTAAAAACTGTGATAGAGATTGGATATCTTGTTATGTTATGTTTCTTGAACAATTAAAGGTTTCCTGTGTTTTGATAAATTTTGAAATTCAACTTTTATTGCTCGTCGTATCATTAATAATTGCTTTATAATTTAAGGACATGCTGTCAGTTGTGTGTGGAGTTACTCTTAAATACTCTCGGTGTACTGAAATAGTCACAATTACTGAACTTGAAATATCGTTTGGGATATTTAAAAAATACATGAGACTATTCAGGGTCCCATATATAAGCTGTTTTGTCTGCTAATATTGTTCCATCGCATGTTTATTGTCCGCAATTTTTTCTTGCTCTGGAATTTAAGTCTAAAATCTGTTGAAAATAATCTCTAAAGAATCAAGCTAGAATTCTTTGTAAACCAGCTTCAACTATTTGTGATATTTCACTATCGGTGATCACCAATGAATTCTAGGAATCCTGAAAAAAAAATTATTTCGCGTCCTAGTATTGCGTGTCGAGATGTTGTGGTGATGATACATAAAATGTTTACTTTGTTTCTAATTTAGAAACATAACAATAAAAATTGGCAAAACGTCATTTGTGAAAATTGGGTTTGCTCTTTCTGGGTTTCGATATTCGATATTTTTGATATTTCTGTAAACACTTTTGAGAAATCTAATTCAAAATCATCTGTTTGGTTTTGGTTTGAATGTTTATTTGATGATTGGAGTGGTAGAATTTCAATAGTAAACTTGTTCTAATGTGAAGTGATTTTACTGAAATTAATTTCTTGTTTACATGAACTATTTACTTTTTGAAATATTTTACCATGGCATTAGATCGTGGCAAAGTTGTACTTGTCCTCTAGTGGAATCGCCTTCTGAATTAAGAAAAAGGAAAGGATAGAGTCATTGTCAAATTTTTCATTGTATTGAGTCATGTTTCGTGCAGAATTACGGTTAGTGTGCAAATTTCAATATGTCGCATTGATTGATTCAAGTGGTGGAGTCCTACTGGTTTGCGAAGATTAGAATTTTTTATCCTGCATTCATCTTTTATAGATGTGGTGTGGTTTTTGATTCTGAAAAATTTATTTGGTTTTACTAAAAGTTCTTGTTTGTTCTTGAGTCAGATTCCGAACTGCGTTTTGTGTTCTGGAGAATGTTTGAATAATTATTTGTTTTTGTTTTGTGATTATTGCCTTCTTTTTGGTTTGATTTTCGATCTGATATCTCTCATCCTTTGTTGACACGGTGTAATTACAAGATCGTATCTTTTCGCCTTAACAAGACATTTATGAAGAATGAATGTTTGTTTGTTTCCTTCTGTTTGGTTTTGGTTTGAATGTTGATTTGATGATTATGGTGGTAGAATTTCAAAAGTAAACTTGCTCTAATGTGAAGTGATATTACTGATAGTAAATTCTTGTTCACATGGACGATTTCCTTTTTGAAACATTTTACCGTGGTATTAGATCAAGGCAAAATTGTACATTTCCTCTAGTAAATCGCCTTGTGGATTAAGGCAAAGGAAAGGATAGGTTCATTGTCAAATGTATCATTGTATTGAATCATCTTTCGGGCAGAGTTTCGGTTAGTGTGTTACTTTCAATATGTCGCATTGTTTGATTCAAGTGGTAGAGTCCTACTGGTTTGCGAAGGTTAGAGTTTTTTATCCTGCGTTCACCTTTTATAGATGTGGTGTGGATTTTGATTCTGAAAAATTTATTTGGTTTTACTTAAAGTTCTTATATTGTTTTTGAGTCAGATTTCGAACTGAGTTTTTTTCGTTCTGGAGAATGTTTGAACAATTATTTGTTTTTGTTTTGTGATTTTTGCCTTCTTTTTTGTTCGATTTTTGATCTGATCTCTCGTAACTTTTGTTTACACGGTTTGATTACAAGATCGTATCTTTTCGCCTTAACCAGACATTCATGAAGAATGAGTGTTTGTTTGTTTCTTAGGTTGTCTTATGCTCTAAATTTTTTACTAGCTTCGAAATTTTTTATTGAGTTCTCGGATTGATGATGGTTGTGATGCTCACTTTTTTGCAGTTTTTCTTAATTGTGGTGTTAAAGTCATCATTAGGAATTCTTTCATTTTCGTTTTTTCGTAATCATATGCATTGAGAGAAAAAGCTTTTCGTACTTAAGTTTCAATTCTTTCAGCGAGTTGTTTTTTTTCTGTTTGTTTTGAATGTCTGTGAGTTTCGTTGCAAAATTTTTTGATGTGTTTGTTTCGTTCAGAGTCAAACATTTTTGAAAAATCCTGTGTAAATTGTTTCCATTTGGACTTAATTTCTATGGGTAAAACTGAAAACCATTTTTGGGCTGCGCCTTCGAGTGTGGTTTGTATCGTTGCTGTCCTTCTGTGAGTCCATTTTTCTTAGAGTAGTGTATTCATAGGTTCTGGCCTCTGTTTAAGTCTAAATTGGCTGGAACAGCATTTAAGTAGTCCTCTGCTGAGTTTTCAGGATAAGTTTTTGTAAATACCATGACCAGCTATTACATGCTATGTAAGATGTACCCGTAAAGTATGGATTCCTTGAAATTTGGAGAAATTGTGCAGTGTTTGGTATTTGTGTAAAGCTTGAAAGTTGATTTTTTTTAAAATTTCATGTTGTTGTAAATAAAAAGGTAATAGAACTTCGTTTCTCATTGACTTGGATTGGTAACTTTGGGTATTTGTGTACTTTTGCGATTTTATCTTACTATTAGGTGGTGCCACTTTTTGTCGTTGAGGAGGTTGTTGTTGCATTTGTCTTGGTTGTTGAGATTATATGTCAGGTTCGAAAATATCTGGTTGAAAAAATTATCTGGTTGATCTATATTAATTCCGTAATTTTTTCGTTGATTTTTGTTCTATTGTTGTTGGTTTTGATGAAAATAATCTTCATCTTCAGAATAGTGTGGTTGGTTTCATATGAATTGTATGTTAATTGGATTTTTGTTTTTTTTTGTTCAAAAAGTGAGTAATTTTTAGTTCTGTCGGTCTGAGGTTTTCTTTAGTTATTCAGTTTTGCAGATTGAGATATTGATTTTGGTGCCTGTTGAGTCCCGATGTGTTCTTGCGATTTTTTTGTGCTGTATAGAATTGTCTTGCCATCAGATTGCCAAAATCGTTACCAGCGAAAAAATCATAGTAATGACTTGCGAAATTGTTTCCATTTGAGTGTCTTAGCCTAATTGATGGTTGTTTTTTAGTTATTGGTCTTTTAGTTTGATAATCCATATGTGAATACTTCGAAGCGACTAACAGATTACACAACTGGGCACTAAACAGATTACAAAATCGACAATATATCCACAAGGATATACAAGAAAATAAGATACAAATACTTACACAAGATAATCTGACACTAAAATTTGAAATCACAGTAAGACTAAATAAAAGAATTCATCATCCCTTATCCCTAGCCCCCCCCCCGAACATAACAGCTGAATCTTTACCTCCCCCATTTATAACCATAGAAAACATCTACAAATACGATAGATACACAAAAAAGACAATTGGATATATCACTTTTTATAATCCATACTCAGGACTATCATACACATATATCTTCTAAAGATACTATTTATCCAGACCCGTCTATTTCTCAATTTCTCAAAACCCGATCATAACAACCCTTCCCCCCGAACAGGACCCCAGGATTTACTAGTCACACATTACGACTGTGAAGAAAATGAACAAAAAAAACATTACTTAAATATGCAATAAATCAAGTGACTCAATGCAAAACTGAACCACAATCAATAGAAACAACATACATAATAGCTTTACTCACCAGCACGAGCTACAACACTAGCTACTGATGATTGTAAAAACAAACTTAAACGATTAAAATCACATCAAATAAAGGCACAACCAAAAAATTGGTACACCTTCAAGTTTTTCCAGACTCAAACGCACATCAAACCAAACTTGAAAGATACGAAGGTCATATAAAACTAGACGACAAATTTCCCTTCCACGGAGCTCATGGTAGATTAACTTACGATCTCGATGATACAGAATGGATACCACGCATTGGAATAAACAAACCCTCAAATTGTAAAGCCGACAAAAAAAAATAAAGGATACCAAGAAAAAATGTTTTTTGATTAGAAAATACAACTTGTAAAAATACAACTAACACGAGATTTAAAAGATGACACTATAATTTAACAAGGAATCAGACTCCCTTGCAAAAACGACCAAGGATACTGCGATCCTACTACACGAACACAGGCAACAATTGTTTCGTTTCCCGAAGACACCTGTAACACATTTCAAGAAGCAAAAATACACGCTAGAATGATAAAATTTCACCAAAAATACTCTATTGAATCAATCCCTTTTGAAGATATGAATACTGATCAATTCAGACTTAACAATTTTAAACTTAGAAACATTCAAAATTTAGAAAATAAATTGACACGTTTCCAAATATACCCAGAAACGGAACTTGCATGTAAATACACCAAACCACTTTACAAAACACAATACTCAGAAATTCTTGTAGAATACGAAAAAGGTTTCGACATGAATACAGGAAAGTTATTAATACATCCAATGGCAACTTCTCACTCAACTAGTGACGAAAATTCATATATCCCAGTAAACCTTCTAAAAAACACAGGAAATATTGGTGCAAAAATAAAACCACAAGACAAAGACTTTACACGTTTTTGAGAACTATCACTAATTAACACTACTCATTTTGGCGCAATTCACTATGACATACACCTAAGCATGAAATTAGACTTTACAATAAGTAGAATCTTCCAAAAAATGTCTTTGACAGAACTTGAAACACTCCATCAACTATGCGAACTTGAACGCACACAAATTTTACAATCACTTGCACTAGCAGTATTAAAAATCCCCTATGCAGGATATTTACTGTCGGGTAACAAATCAATTTTTATTGACTACGAACGAAACATATTATGGTATTACACTTGTACCAAAAAAGTATCACCTTTATATGTTTTGAAGACAAAAGAAGCTATAAAAGAATCCCAAAGTACATTTTATTGATACACTCTCCCGAAGGACCTATTTTTGGGAAACAGCAGTCCCACGTGGAACAGAAAATAGCCACAATGTAGTACAATTGAACCCTGACGAAGATAACTACTAACTTCTCACACCATATCCTACACTTGCAACCACTAAAAAAGTTTCACCAGAAAGCATTAGAGCTATTTCCCGCAATCCAAATAACGACTTACAATTGATCGCCATATACTCTAATCCCGACATTCAACATCACATACCTAGATAACGACTTTAAAAATTACTCACAAAAATGGACACTATAAAACGACAATCTATAGATCAAAACCTACGCAAACTTGCAGAAACATCAGGCTTTTCCGACATATACGCACAAGACTATAACGGATAATTTAAAGTTCTAAAAGGTTACATTTACTTGAAAGTCAAAAATACAGACTACAAGATATATCACCAATAAAAATTTTTAGTTTTGTAAATTTACACAAATATACAATACGCAATACACGAACAAGTAAAAAAACAAGCAAGCGTAGCATGCATACTTTTTGCAGGATTTTTTGGAATTTTTTCTACATCAAAAAGTAAAATACTTTTAGAGGCTCAAATAAAAGAATACAATACAAAGCTATCAACAACACCAAACACAAATGATGATTCACAAAACATTACAAATACAATGCCTACGGCACTTCAACTACAAAGTCTAAATCATAACCATCCCTTATCATTAGCACCACGAAATTTCAGAAAAATAGCCCTGACAGACCTTATAACTTCGAGATCTAATTATCCACAACGCCCAATTCAACACAAACTAACACAACAACCCAATTTAGAAGACAAATAAGACAATTTGTAGAACAACATCATACCACTAACTTTCGTTCTCAGAACAACCATCTTTTTAGCCCGCGATGAGCCGCCAAGTTGGATCACTCCATCGCTCAATTTCCCACCCAGCCAACCTTCAGAGCAACCTCCCCGTAATCCCATTTTTTGCTTTCCCTCCACCTCAATCAACTCATGATAATACTTCCTCCAGCATGGAATCATACACTAATTCAAACACAGTTGAATATAACACTATCTCCCAATTTAATAACTCCGATCGCAACTCCGAACCCAGCCCATCTACATTTCCCAACCTCCCTTTCAGCCTATTCATTCCCACATCAAAACCGAAACCCCTTCCCCTCCCTCTTCCATTTCAAATGTAACACCCCCATATTCCCCCTTAACCAGTGAACCATCCGATAACAACAGCTCTGTAAATACACAAATATCTCACGAAATTGATAATTTCATCACACTTCACAAAAATTACAGCAACCTCAACCACTAACCATTCACCAACTCTCACAACCTATAGTATCATCTAACCCATCAACCCCAACTCCCTCTTCACATTATACTCCTTCGCAAAACCCAATTTCCTCATCAACCCCATCCTCCAGTACAAACCGAGCTTACTGAAACTTTAAAAAAAAATTCCCAAATACTCCATTTCCAACTCACAACCCAGGAACATTGACAACATTTGTCAGTCATCCACTTTACGCTAACAAAAAATAGTTTTTACATATATGTCTACCCTTTTTCCCCCAGTACACGTATTTTCATTCAGACCCCAATGACGAAAAACCTAATTATGTAAATGAGCACGTATTATACACTACACTTTCATGGACATCAAACTATCACTTTACTGATCCACTGTCAATACCAATATGTAACACCCCTCATGACAACGAACTATGCTGCACCCAACTTTATCTTGTAACAACAGCACTAAATCGAAAACATTTCACACAGATAGGATATAAGTAATCACTAATAAAATTCACCGTACCCAAAACTAATGAACATTCTATCGACTACTACGATCATAACATCTAATATACAACTAACAGAAACTTTTCATCAAAACACAATATGTTTTTACCCCCAACACTTATAAAAACACTTGATAAAAATTATTTCAGCAGCACTCCGTGATATTCTTGCTTATGATTCATACTTTAACAAATTTAACCACTTTTCACTAGCTTTTCATTTCCTCACACCCAAAGAACGTGGTTTTAACGCACGACGTCATGTTACGAACTAAACAAACACATAGCTACACTCACTATCAGTTCATCAACATCATTACACTCATAATACACCAGAACGACAACTTCACCATAGATATCAAAATATTAACTCTAAATACACCTCACCATTTTTCCTAATTTCACCTATTGTATTAAAGACACTAACCTACAAGGCATCCTTCGCAGTTACGATCCCATCACCCAGATGTATATATTCTGTCCCCTAACCAAACTCTTCAACGTAGACGAATCCCGCCCACTAATCGTCCCACACGAACTCCTCCAGCCCGTTGAAGTCGCAATGCTAGAATTCATATATAACACTCGATATATTCATAAACTTTATAACCTTATTCAAAACACACCACATGAACTCTCACCTAGCACTGAAGAGCACAACATCATTAAAGCACTCGAACTGCTCTGGCCACTTCTTCAAATTAAATACATCATACGTTTGCTAGCTAAATTACTGACCTCATCAGACATCATCCACGGATTCTTCACCGACGAAAAAGTAATATGAATTAAATAAATAATTAATAAGTTTGAACAAAAACTAACCATTCTTAATCAATTTTTTCCATTTTCTTCAGAGGCACAATCGTCAATCACCTACAAAAAAAGCGAAATAAAAAACAGGAAGCTTCTTCTAGATTCATAAGTTTCTATTAACCAATTTCATTAAATGAAGCAGTAAAATTCTCCCTTAAAAAGCAATAAATTGATATATAAATTCTTCTCCCCAATGCGCTAAATATTTTAACAAGTGAAAATAAATTGATAAAGTCAACCGCCAAATTAAGCAGTAAATTTCATATTTTCATAAAGTAGTAAATTAATAAAAGTTACCCATAAGTTGCAAAAAGCAGTACTAACATTTTCAGAGACGGTTCTTTAAATTTTCAATATTCACTCGCCCACAAATTTTATCCACAATCGCACAGCTCGCCCACGAAGAATTGTTTAAAGTAAATAATTTTATGTTTTAACTTCACTGATAACAACTCTAACCAGTTTTAACACGTTCCAAACTTTCCGTTAACCCGGTTGGAATGGAATTATATAATAATCCAAACTAACCTATGCAAGCTTACTAAACACCACAAACCACAACCTAACAGCATGACTAAGAAAAGAAACCCCACGGTACCCAAATTGGGTTAACACCAGCTTACAACTGGATAACTTATTTTTGACTAGAGTTAGTCAAGTGTGAGTAGCTCTTAAAAATAACCGAACTAAACAATAACGCTTTTGCGATAAAACTAATACAAGATCATCACTAAAAACAAGAGTAACAAAGATTTATATATTTATAAGACGATCAACAAGGAATTTGACAACCCAATCACACTCCAACTACGGAATAGCAAGACCCACCTGAAATGCTGCCCACAGTCACTGCACTCAACGGATTCAAAGTACGACTTTGCATTGCAGTAAAGAAACCCATGGCAACCGAACAGTGGCCATCTCGAAGTTCAAGTATACGTACAGATCCAAGTCACCAGGCACTGCATCCAAAGACAAACTACATGACACTCCCGAGTGTGATTGGACCATTGCTATTCTCTACAATCAACCAGATCAACGTTCATCACAACCGATCAGAAATCATAATACGATCTCCCGAAACTATCATGACAACACCTCTTCTTCCAAACCAGAAAAAAGAATGTGCTCGCAACCACCAAAGAAAAACCGCCATCATCCATCCTTCGCTACAATAGAACATTGAAAAATTAAAACTCTTTAAGCCCCGGATGGGTGGAACCAGATCTAAACTAGTATTTATCATTAGTTTTTATTATGATATTTCATCTCTATTATGTTTTATTTAGCGTGACGAGCAGACATTGTACCTTATCTGAAATTACTCTATGATTATAACCAAAAGGATACAACTCAAGTGACTCGAAGAACAAAACAATTTGAAATAATTATATTACAATATAGACGGACATTTAAACGTTCGAAAAAAAACTCAAAATGACATTTAAGTTCAGGATTTACAGATTAATTGGCAACGTTTTCCCCAGAAAATGGAATATTTTTTTAAATTTACAACCTTTCACGCTTTTTAGCAACTACGGAATATGGGCATTTGAACAACTCTGGTCAACTTAAACATTTTTGTGAACAATTCATTATATCATAATTTATTGCAAAAGTTGAGGCTGAATAGTAAAAAAAATTCATCAACCACGGCCAACAAACAAAAATAAGGAAAAACCGAAACGAGACGAAAGCAAAAACCGGAGCAAAAACCAAAGTGTAGTTAGCCGCTTACATCCTCCGCCACCAAAGGAGCGATAACGAGTGCAAGTTCCACGATGGGACAAGTATATTCGCCTGTTGCCGATTAATTTACGGCGGACCGCGCTATGCCGTCATTGCCGTAGTGCAATGACTAGACTCGCGCTAACGGGTAAAGGCATCTTGGACAATTGTCCTCAATCATTCAAACAAAATTGCCAGTTTTCAAGTGTGATTATGCAGAAAAAAACCATTTCGCTCGTTCGTTATTTGTTGATACGTACTGATAGAGCCAACGAGTCCAGATGTCATTTGCATAGGATTGCGCTCGGGCGTAGCGCTTTCGATGATATAAGTTTTGCTCGACATCTAGTGGAGGAAAACTACTTGCGCTGTGTTAAAGTAGGAGGTTTTAACGTCTCGAGATTGTTCGGATCGGAGGATATGGGTGTGAGCGGACGACTGTTAAGAACCTGCTCAACTAAGCAAAACGTTTTGATGAGGACTTCCTCAGTGAGTTTTTGTGTTCCCAGAATGTCATTAAAAACTTTTTTGGTGCTCTGGACGAGACTCTCCCACGAGCCTTGAAGAGGAGCCCTGGGTTGAAATTCCAGGCTAAGCCTTTATCAGCTAGCAGAATGAGTGCATGGCGATTCCAGTTCTCGATGCACGAAATCAACTCTATGGCCGAGCCAACGAAATTCGTACCATTGTCCGACCAGATGACCAAAGACGTTCCCGCCGAGCAATGAACTTGTATCCATTGACTGAACAACTTCTAGACGAACGGAACGTGTCGTCATACATAAGAATAGGAAGCCCCACCATTCAGTCGAGTGTCGCCGATTCGATACGTGGAACAGGCCGAAGTAACCAACTCCGCAGTTCGCGAATGGCCGTTGTCAGTAACCCAGTCACTCGAGCGGAGCGGAAGGTCAGCCATTATTAGCGTAATAAATTTAAATTTTTAATTTCGGCATAATTATCTAATTATCTAAAGGTTAAATTCAATGACGGCGAGACTGTGATTACGGCCAGCGGAACAGACAAGACCACCGGGACCAATGAACGGCGAAAAAGAAGCTATTGGGCTAGACTTTTTAAGAGACTGTTTTTTGTGATTTTTTTGAAATCGACTGGGAACGACTCTGACTCAGCCAGAACCAATAGGTTTTGCTTAGATAATTCTAATTCGGACGGATCGATTATCGTATGAGTGTTACGATTTTGACGGTGGTGGGTGATAACCTCAGCATAAACAGGGTGAACTTTTGGAGTCTCGGAAAAGAAATAAAGTTTTTCCAGACAAAAACTGGATCAGTGGTTTCCGATGTGCTAGTCAAACTTGCAGCTGGTTCAATACCTTCATACGAAAATCTTTGAGTCGAATGCTGGTGAGAACTTCTGAGTCAAGTTTGAAAAACCAAATTTTAGTTTTCAAAAAGTGCAGACCTCTCACCCAACCGCTTTTTTTTAGAGCTCCAGCAGTTTTTCCGCGATTGCCGGCATCTGCTGGACTGTCGCCACTGGACACGTGGAACCACTCATCAGTTCTGAGGGATTCAAGAAATTCGGAAAGCCGATTAGCCACAAAGACAGGTTCCTATTAGTAGACTTCAACCACTGTGGTACGGTAGTGCTATCTGCCCAAATGTATGAGCTTTCAATTGTTTGCCAACGATTTCTCGGTTTCAAGTCTCAGACGCTGAGCCAGTAATTCTGCTTGCGTTTCAAGCAAAGGTATTGAACGAGATTTCATCTGTGCTACTCAAGCCTTTCTGAAAACAATCTTGGCTTCATTTGTGGCGACGAAGCGACCGCACAAGAAAAAAACTGAGAAAAAAACGTCCTGGGAGCTGTCATCAAACATATGCATTTCTATTTGATCAACAGGGTGTCGGAGAAACAGTGAGAAATTGCTAGTGGGCTAAGTATTGGTTAACCGCTATGCCACTCTATGAACTATTCTTGAAGTTAACCTGACAATGGCTCAACCCACCGCTGGCACGAAAGACGCCAAAAATCCTTCATTAAAAGCCGAGGACGAACGGTGTACGGTGCGACTAAACCGATTGGGACAAAAACGGACGAGACGTAAGTTATGATTGGTCCGCTGCGTAATCGGTTTTGTTATATCTTTGTTCATGCCACGACTAACGCTCAAGCTATCATTTTTATTATCCCCTTTTAGACCTAAAACGTGCGTTGCCGTGTAATTTAGGCTTATTTCTTTCAAAGTATCAATCTTGCTGTTCTCTGGATTTAACTTTTAGGCTAAATTTGGGACATTGCTGACAAACTTGGTTAACCTAAAAACTCCTAGACTCAACAAACTTACAAGTTCTTTGCTCAGGTTTGCTTCATTTGGGTCGGCGAAAGAGCCTCCAAAATCGTCCATATAAAGTTATCTAGGACAGCAGATAAAGCAGGTGGAAAATTGGTGTAAATATCTCTCGCGAGTTTTCGGAGCGCAAATTTTGCACAAGTGGGGGAGTCACGAGCGCCAAAGATGAGTGTATTGAAAAACGTTTACCTCACTTGAGGGGACCTGCCGCCACAAAAAACGCAACGACGGCTGGTCAGCTGGAATGACCCCTACTTGAAATAACTTTCCTTCAAGGTCTGCTGATACTGCAAACTTATAACGACTGAACCGGAGGAGCACTCTCAACAAGTTATGAAACAGCTCCGGCCCTACTAAAAGTGACCGGCTCAAGGATACACCAGGAAATTTCAAAGCAATGTTTGAAACACGCCTCACCTTTCCAGGTTTATTCGAGTTAACCACTAGATGGTGGGGTAAATACCACTCGCGCTCGGCGAGCGTGTTCAACTCATTGGATTTAATGGGAACGATATAACCCATTCCCAAATCGTCCTGAATATATTTATCCTGAAGATTTTTCAGGTCAGGATATTTTTCGAACCGCTTTTCCGAAGATTTAAGCTGAGTAGACGCGTAGTTGTAGTTGTTCGGCAAACTGACATCCTGATCGACTCAATGCATACCAACGGAGTATCGAGTTCCTTCTTGCAAAGCAGACGATTGAAGCGTTTTTAGAGCTTGCTTGTCTGATAATGAACGCAGATCGGCTGGTTTATAAGTACCGTAGGACTCAAGTTTATACCAACTCTTGAATTGCTCTACAAGAGAGTTGTTTTCAGCACTACTCTTGAAACAGTGAGATGGCAAACCTAAGGATGATGGTAGAGGACCACTGAGATCCCAACCGATAGGGTAGCGTACTTCAAACGATGAGTTTCGGCCTTTATCAGCGTGATTTTTTAATGGTCGGATGGCGTGAATACTGTTTTAAGCTAAAATCATTTCCTTCTCACAATATTGAAAAGTCAAAAAAAGCACTGGAGCTATTTAAGGATAAACTTTTTAAAGTTCAATGACAATGATGGTATCAGACCATAATTTTGAATATATCTTCACAAAAGGTCGTGCGTGGAAATTGTATGAGTTGGGTTCAAATTTACTAGAAACTACTATATCTACTTGTTCCGTCAATAAAAGTTATTGTGAGTTTATTCCACTGACATTGAGGTTCAATTTTTTACCGGAAAATTTAAGTATTTCAGCAAGTTGAGCGGAAATCCATAGATGACTGCGAGCTGAATCACAAAAAAGAATAAGAGTAATAGAGCTGGTTGTGTTGCCGGAAAACTTCAATTCAATTATTTGAGGCAGACCTCTAACATGGAGAACAGAAATGGCGCAAGTACCAGCGGAATGCGAAGAGATTTTTCCTAATGCTGGTATTTTTGTTGAATCTTTTGCGGGGAAAATTTTTTTCGGCTCCATGAAGCAGGGCATTGTGGGTGCTGTTGCAATCAAGCTTTTTGTACTTTCTAGATTTCCCTGCAGTTTCGAAATGTACGGTTCGAGTGCAGACAAGAATAACAAGACTACGGCTCGGCAGCAAACTTTGCTCTTTGAGTAGGAGTTTTCTCTTTGAAGACGCTACAGGACCAAATGGCATTTTTGAATTAGAAAATACACTTTTGAATGAGACGACAAAATTTTCAAAAATTTTTGTTTTACAAAGGCCAGCAGTGGCCCAATTTTCCTGATTTCGAATCTTGGGACCGTTAGCGTGCATAAGCTTATGCACCTCCGGTTTTTCTGCCAGCCAGTCACTGGAATGGAGCAAGGATAGTTGGTAAAGACTCCTTTCCGCTGTGTGAAGAGCCCATGACTGATTCATGTTGGATGACAGTTTATCTGATGCTTGAATCAACAAAGCAGCACCTTCCAAATCCTTCGTATAGTAGTGATTAATAAACAAACAAACAAGATTTGAGATGGTAGAAGTGAAAGTTGAATTGCTGTCGGAATTATGAATCCTCAAAATTGGAAAACGATTTAGTTTTTCAAGATGAGCATTAACTACCGTCTGTGGCTGGCGAAAAGTTAATTTAATAATTTTTCAAAATAATATAGTTAGAGGCATCCTTATACATAACGCCGATTGGCAATCAGCGATGGCATTTTTGGCTTTCCCAGTCACAAGAATTTTCAAGTATGTCAAATTCACGTCATCACTCAAACAAGCAAAGTCAAAAGCGCCTGCAAACTGGTTGAACCATTCATGCAATTGTAAATAATCAACGTTGTATTGATACAGTTTCCATTGTGGTAGCGGATTTTTACTACTCATGTTAATCATCTCAGCGAAGTCTTCAATAGTTAGAGATTTTGGTTCGTTATTTGGCGGATAGGGTGGCCTGTTTCTATCAAGATGATTGTTGTTGTCAACGTTACAATAATTGAATCCTTCATGTCAGGCATCCGGAAAATAGTTGGAAACTTCGGCAGGTAAAATACGGTTCCACCACTAGTTAATGGAAAATTCGAATTCGTATATTCAAAAATCGAGTTTGGTACATCTCCAATTTTTACTTTAGTCAACGGTTGAGCTAGATTTGGACTCTGGCTAGTTTGCGGGGTTCGAATGAAACCAACGGATAAAACAGTAGACTTGATAGACGTTTGCGGAACTTGCGGAATGTTTTGAGTGTTATTTTGGATTACAACATTCTTGGATCTAGAATGAAACGGATTTAGTTTTTTTGTATTCCTTTCATCCAAATGACTCGTCGAAATAGTTATCGCCGGTTTAAAGATGGGCTAATTGGCTTAACGCGGAGCGGTTTGAAACCAGCACCACGCATTGACGGTTTGGTTTTTTTCTGCAGACTGAAGTTTTTTGGTCGTTTTGTTCGCCCAGTTTTCTGTCTTTTTACTTCCGGCAAGGGTCTCCTCGGACAAGTCTAACTAACTTGTCTTCAAGAATCGCATTTTCAATTAAGGCGGGGTCGGCCAGCTCTTCCAATTCTCATATATTTTTCTGCTGTTACAAGCTTTTTTGAGCTTCATTTTATTGTTCTATTTCATCACGGCGTAACGTTGCAATTTTTAGCTTTCGACTTTCATTGACGCAGATAAATGCTTTGAAGATTCCATATTTTTTGTGTGGTTTGCTTGCCAAGATGCAACATTTAAAACTTTCAAAGTGGCTAAGGGTCCATTTGGCGTCGAGATATTGTAAGAATTTCGTCGTTAATATGTGTTTGAAGCTGTAACCAATGTTCCAAAGCTGCTTTGTCGGATTCTCAAGGAGTTGAAAAGAGGATTTATTTGTCTTTGTAAACTGAATTTTCCAAGGATTCTCTATAACTTTGAAGCATTTTTTTGATTTTAACAGTGCCGTTTTTCCTTTAAAATGCCTCAAGTATGCACTCATGGTTTATATCTAGCTCTTTTTCAAGTTTCGTTCTAACTACCATGAGACGATTGATGTTATCGGCAAGATCGGACGCCCTTGCTGGCGGACACGAGGGAGCGTTCGCGATGAGCGCAGACGGTTCGGAAGCCATCATATAACGAGTGACTGCTCTGAGCATCAGACAACCCCTGGGAGCAAAACACGAGGTAAGAAATTAGCACAATGTAATCAACTCGAAAAGAGTCTGGCTCAAAGGAAGAATTGCTTTCAGCGTTTCTATCTGGCCTATCAACCTAAGGTTAACAGATAAAAGACGCTAGCAATACAATAAACTTAATTTCAAATTTTTTTTAAAAAATTATCAATTGACAATGTAAATGAAAACAAAATTGGTTTGACGTTTATGACCAAAATTCGAAATAAAACGGACAACTTGTTTATGGTTACACCCTGGGCGCCAGTTTAGTTTGCTTCCTTTGAAAATTTTTGGTTTTTTCCTACCATGTTTCTTTCTCGTTTGATTTTTTCAAGCATGGTTTTTAAAACTCGGCTGTGTCGGAAATCAATGGTTAACGTTTTCAATTCGGGACGAGAAATTTGATGCAAAGCTTTATAATGCTTTTGAATGGTTTTATCTTTTGCATATTTTACGAGAACCAGTATGATTTAAAATCGAGATAGTTAAGGGGACAGATTCTAGCAAGACGGGGAGAATTTTGTCAGTCCCATCTCGGTGACAATAACTAGTTGCAGTTTTTCGGTTTCTTTAACTATTTGGAAGTCATTTTAATTGCAAAGTGGACAAACATTGAAAATTATTACTTACATGCTTACTTATAGAATTGTTCATTAACTCATGCCACAAAACAATATCATTCCGCGAAGCTAATTGTGGTTTATTGTGTGAATATTCTTCACCGTTTTCTTTTGATGTTTTTGCAATTAATCTCTCAGCTTTCGGGGTTGAGCTTGTATTGCATAAAAAAGAGAGCTTGCTACTAAAATGAAAACCATAAAATATGTGGGGAACGCTACATTAGGTTATTTTAAGGTTAAGCTAAGACTCTTAGAAAAAAATAATGTATGACGAGGTCTTCAGGTGAAATGTACGATTACACGATTAGGTCTATGTGTACACCGTTTTGCACACTCAAAGATTACGGATTAATGCGATTCGTTTACGGGCTGAAACGTAAACGGGCGAGAACGGAAGCGGACGTGTTGAGTGAAGTGATCTGAAAGTCAGACAACCCCTAGGAGGAAAATCTGAGATAAGAAATCATTCCAAACCAGCTTGCCCAACTACGGCAAAGATTGGACTGTGACAATGGGACAACGTTTTCAGTGTCGATATCCGACGTTTCGCTATCGGACCGATACAAAAGTCGGTACTATTGAGGTCGCATTGAGTGAACTCTTATACGTTTCAGACAACCCCTAGGAGGAAAATCTGAAATCGGTTTAAGCAATTCGTTCAAAAAAACAAAAGTCGGGGCGGAGGGAAAAAAATTTGATTTTTAATACACGAAGATCCAAAACTTTGGTGTTTTATTACGTTCTGGGCAAAAAAAATGAAATTTTTGGTCAAACATTTTCTGGTTTATTCACAATTTTCTCTACTTCCCTTAAAACTAATTATGAAAACCCTTTAGCAATTTTTTCTAGGATTTTTTGAAATTTTTTGCGCGAGTTACGTTAATGAGTATAAAAGAATTACGGTAGGTTTTGGTTCGGTGTGTACTCAAAATCCATTGTACAAAAAAGTACTGCAGTAAAAATTGGTTAAAACTAACGTTCTAACAGTTTTTTACTGTTTTGGATGTTGGATATTTTTCAAGCTTTTTGATGTAGTCTGCGTCTGACTGAGGAGGATTCTGTTTTTTTGATGATTTCTTGATCAAGTACAATTACCTCTTTGTTAAGACTTTCATTGAGATTGGAGAAGAATTTGACATGTTCTTTAAGCCGCGATAGACGTCGGGACCTAAATCAGTCAATCAACCGGGGAAAAATTTTCCAGATTAGTAATTATTCAAAAAATCTGATTCTAAATTTTTGCATGAAAATAAGTTTCAGGCTTTCGAAGAAGGTTTGAATCCAATAAGCACAAACATGAGAATCGGAGAATGTTCATCGATATGCACCGAGTTTGTCGCAAGCCTGCCGGGTTCCAATCAAAATGAGTCATTGCTAAGAATAACTATAATTTCATGCGCAAGCAGGAAAAATTTCAAGTGAACAGAAAGAAGTTTGAGCAAAAACGGCCGACAAACAAATTTGAGCAAAAACCGAAATAAAACCTATTTTAGTTCAAGTTTTAGTTCCTAAGATTAAAAGGTTTTCTGAGTTTTAAGTAACCTTTTTGCTGCAAACTGACCGAAAATTTTCTATATGAATTGACTACATTATACAACAGACGTCTAAATAGCCGCGCTAACACTGATTTCGCGTGGAAAACAAAAAAAAACTGAAACACCAGAATACAAAGTTCCTCCCCATTTTTCATTTGGTCGAAACAATAATTGTAAAAAACATGCTGAGGTTGTAGAACCAAAATAATCATTAATTTTTGAGTATGTCTTTGAAATTGCTTTTGATTCTCGTCAATTTTTGGATGAAATTTGAAATGTAAAAAAAATGTAATTACATTTCTTTCAATTTTAAAAAAAATTCTGAGAACTTTATTTGTTACTTTTTACTCAATGCATCTATCTGGGCTTTAGATAGATTCAATTATTACAGTTTCGATAAGATTCATTTTTTATGAGTGGGCTTAAACTTGAAAATGCTTACTTATTGTTCAAACCTTCAAAAAAAATTAAAAGAATTGTGCTCAGTGTTGTTTTTCTCCCTGACACACTTCCAATTCAAGTGACGGTAATCAGTGTAGACGTTTTCCCGTGTCAAAATTTTTGGGTCTCATGCACTAAACGACCCAAAATAAATTTTTCTGCATCTTGATCTTAAGTCAAAATATGGTTTACTCTGATTGGTTGATTAGCCAATCAAATGCAAACAACATGCTTCGAAATTAAAGCATATAAAACTGTCGGCCGAAATGACCAAAACAAAACAAATTTTCTCGCAATGAAATCATCTTACTGACTTTTTTTCTTTAGGTATAATTTCACAAAAAAAACATGAAATTACTCTTATTATTTGACTAAGATTCACATTCTCGGTTAATTCGGCTAATAATTTTTTCTACTGGAATATTTAATTGACATGCTTGACCATGTTGATTGAATTTGATTGGCTAAAATTAGCCAATTGAATTCCGCTGCTTTAATTTTAGCTAAAAGATATAGATTTAAATTTTAGGCCGTTTTGTGCATAAGACCCAAAAATTTTTTACGCTTCATTTTTAAACGTTTCTCATTTCGTTTGTGTAATTTTTCAAACTACCAGCATTACTCCCTGTGATCTCAAATAATTGTCAATCAAAAGTTGTTCTTAAAAATCAGTGAGTCTCATTCGAAAGCTGAAAAAATTCCAAATATTCAACTTTTTTTGGTTTCCTTGGTCTTATACATTTCCAGTCTTCTGTGCGCTATATTAGTTTTGCCTGAAAAATTTCAATCATCGAAAATTCTTTACAAAAATAGAGCTTTAAATTGGCTGTTTGTACTATTTTGAACGCAAAAAAAAGTTTGGAAAAACAGCATGCTTTTTAGTTTTGATCGAAACCATTGATCGATCATTATTATCCAGCAGTCTTTTGGCCTTATTTTATTTTTTTTTCAGCTTTTTCAACCGTTTGATTTTTTACTAAAATGAAGTACAAAACAACAACATTTTTAATTTCATGAGCTAAATGCACCCAATTGCAAACTTTAACCAACTTAAACTACAATCTTTTCCATTACCATCTTAATGTGTCTTATCTGTAACTAATATCGGTTTTGTTTTTTGTAAAAATGTAATAAATGTGAGACCAAAAAGTTGGCGCATAGTCCTCTTTTTTCGAAAGCAGAAATGGCGCAAAAAACCTGATCCGTTTTTCTTTTCCAAAATGGACTTTCTTTCTTAGACATCCCAACCAAATAAAAAAATTACGCTTTGATCCAGTTTTCTTTACTTAGGTTAATTTAAGCAAAATTGTGAACAATTCTTGACACTAAAAGAGCTTTAACTTGTAAGATAATTTTTGAAACTCAAAAATCGAAAGAAAAAAATTTCCGAATTTTTTTTTACTAACTTAGGTCGCTGTATGGCCTCTTGGAAAACAGTTGCTTTTTTGTTTGTTTCAGGAAAACCTTTACAAGTTGTTCATGCTCATTTTTGATGCTTAGAGAATTGATTTTTTTTTAGTTTTTTTTTCAAACAATTGGTCTAAACTAAAAAACTTACGCTTTACAATTACGAAAGTTTGAATGGCTCAAAAAAAACGAGTAAATTTTACTCTCGCTAGTTATTTTAATATTCAGATTTTTCAGTGGATTAGAAAATACAATATATTGACCTAGTTTTCTGACATTGAATGGTTTGTTTCACAAAGTCTCATTCGTAAAAAAAATCAATTTTAGGAAATTTAAAGACTTTATTTCTTTACAACTTAGAAAAAAAACTTGAAATATCTTAAAAAACAGTTAATTATTTTTTCAAATATTTTGAGTTATTCGAAAGTGTTTTTCGGCTAATTTCAATTGCTTTAAGTGAGCGTGTGTGCAATGAGCTTGCAATTCTTCCTGATTTCGCTGTTATCGAAGCTAAAAAGGAAACGTGCTTTTGCAACAAGATGCTATAAGTGCCTTTAGTGGAGTAGGAGTTATGTGATGAGTTGTGTGTTTGTGTAGGACTGACTTGTGGGACTACATGGAGAGCGGAGTGGGAGCGGGCAGAGTGCACAGACCAGCTGGGGACTATCACTGGGCCACTGTGGTGGGGGTGGGGGCAGTGGTGCACCTGCTGCTGCTCTGCTGATCGTGATCGCCAGCCCTGTCCCGCTACTCCTCCCAGGCACCAGCAGCTGCTACGCCGCCATCATCAGCCCTGCCTACCCCTATCTCTAGCCGCGACACACACACATATACACAAACACACAATACAACACAATACTACTCAAAAGTGAATCAAAGTTAACCGCTCTCTTCCCACCGAACACATGTAAGCAAAATCTTCAAATCATAATGTGCAATTGATAAGTAAAATGTTTGCCAAAAAACTTGAGCAGTGTTTTGCGTTTGCTAAATGCAACAGCACAGCATATTTCACTTTTCTGTGGTTGCCATTTTGCTTCTAGAGAGAAGAACTGTGACAGAACACTCGGATAAGATGAAATACAATTCACAGAAGGCCACAATTGAGGGCAATGGAAGTAATTTGAGAAAACAAAGAGTAGAAAGAAGCGTAAAAACAAGAATGTCTATCTCAAACGACGCAGATGCACTGACACCACATATCAGCGAAAGAAGACGACCAACAGAAAATCACAACAGACACTGGACAATTACACACGCACCATAATTTCCAAGGTATGTCACACTGGCAGCCTTTTTAGGAAAAAAGCTTTATAGTCAATACAAAGTCGCTTTGTCGCGGAATCCTCAACATTGCTACTTTTCTTTGATCTTCTTTGCTGCAGCATGTTTTTGATTCCACAAAGAAATAGCTGACACACTGCAGTGCTCAAAATTGCTCAAAATCCAGTTGTAAGCGGAATCCGCAAAGTAGGTTGCGAAAAACGTGATCGATCTCCACTTTCAAAAGTGGTTTTTCATGTTTTAAATCCACTTTCAAAAGTGGTTTTGATTGGTGCTTTTACCAGTGCATCACAAAAGTTACCATTTTACAGTTTTTCAAGTTGGGCTAATTTATCAAAAAAGAGCTAAGCATAAACTTTTCTAGGAATTCAAAGGGCTTTAAGGGCTTCTAATTTTTCTTTAAAATTAATTAACTAATCATTAATTTTTTCTTTACTTGCGTTATTTGACTTTTGGTTGTTGGCTATGTTTTCAGCTTCAATGAGCGTAGTGAAGATACTCATACAGTTCGAGTTGATTTTTATTCTTTCTTTTATTATTCAGAAAACGGTCAAAATTTGTTCACGTGAAATTTGCAGATGACTTTTTAAGTACAAAATTTTGTTCGCTGAAAGAGAATTAAACTACGCTCCGTATAAAATGGCGCTAAAACGACAGAAAAACGACTTTCTGTTTTGAATATGGATTCTGTTTTCAGATTTCCCAGCGAAGATAAAAATCCACTTGATTCGGTTTTCTCAAATTGGGTCAAGTTTATAAAAATAAAACATTGTAGACCATAAATGGTTAAATTTTTCTTTTTTATGGCTCATTAATACCTCAAAGGTCTTTTTTTTTCGAATCTTTTTCAAAAAACAATCGGTTTACTTGCATTCGTCGACAGTTTTCTGAATGTCTGCTGGCTACCTTTCCGCTCGGGATTAGCGAGCGTTATCAAATCTGAATGTAGACTTTTTTCGGGTTAACAACTAATTTTAGAAAACCAATTGAATCAGTTGCCTCTCTGCTGCTGATTTAGGCAGTTTCCTGAAAATTCAATTTTAACTCCTTAGTACAATGTTTGTTGCTGGGAAATTTTTCAGAATTAATAAGATTTTGTTTTGTAAAAAGTTTTGTTCAAAGGACTCACTCACCTCTTAGATTTACTTATCTACTGGGCCTTTCTGTTAGAACAGACATAATTTGAGCGTGATAGCATTTAAAATAACTGGCTTATTAAAAATTTGTTCTTTTTTGTTGGTTACAATTTTTTTTTTCATATTTTATTGGTTTTTATTGCGCTGTGAGTTATGTTTAGGTTACTGTACTCATAGAGTAATTTCAGATAAGGTACATCTTCTGCTCGTCGCGCTATCTTATTTTCGGCCGGATAGACTCGTGCAACTTCTTAGTCTAATACCGATCCGAATCTTACTCTTATATCTCCTAGCCTCAATAGATCTAGTGTACACCGGTTTACGCGAGTTAGTTCTAGAATGAGAACAACTGTATTATATGTTTAATTCAAATTGCTCTAGTGTTGAAACTACAAGTAGTTTCAACTTTACAAATAAATAGGTTGTTAGTTTTACGGAATATGATCGGTTAGTATTTAATAATTTAATATAATAACAATATCCAATTATATATACTAGTTTAGATCTCGTTCCACCCATCCAGGGTTTAGAGAGTTTTAGCTTTTGTTCTCCTATATTCATTTGCGATGGAGGATGGATGAAATTCGTTTGTATGTCGCGAGCATCATTTCTGTTTTTTCCTTAGAGAAGGATGTCTTATCCGTCTGCTCCTGGAAGATGGAATTGTCGATAACAGTTTGTCATTCGACAACGACTGTGAACGCCAACTGTTGCTGTTGTTTCTGGAAGTCAATCTGATTCCAAATTGGTTAGTTATGGTCGTTTGTTCTTGTTTTGTGGAGAACTGTGTTTCGGTCTCTTTTTGGGAGTGGCGTGAAGTTTGAGCTTGGATGCAATGCCTGGTGACTTGGATCTGTACGTATATTTGAACATCGAGATGGCCAATGTTCTGTTGCAATGGATTTCCTTTTTTGCGATGCCAAATTCTACTCCAAATCCATTGAGTGTAGTGACTGTAGGCAGCATGTCAGGTGGGTTTTGCCATTCCGTAGTTGGAGTGTGATTGGGTTGTCAAATTCCTTGATGCTCGTCTTTGGGCTGTTTGTAATCTATATACTGCATTATATCATTTACATATACAAATTTTTGTTAATCCTGTTTTTTAGTTATGATCTTTACATTAGTTTTTATCGCAAAACTGTTATTATTTAGTTCGGTTATTTTTAAGAGCTACTCACACTTGAGTAACTCTCGTCAAAAATAGTATCGTGGGTGTCACAAAGCGTGGATGTAGGACGGTGGGTGAGGCCGGCTATAGAGCATGCTCACGACGTCCTCTTCTGGTGAGTTAGGCCAGAAGTGAGGGTATAATTTTGTGCTCTCTTTTTGGAGGGTCCTGTGTTAGTTCAACTTTTCATGCCAGTTTTTATTACTAGTGTTTTCTTTTGTTGTCTTAGTTTTGTCTTTTCTTCAAAAATCAAGTTGTTTGATTTGGTTTTATGTTTCGACTTTTGGGTGTTTTGTTCTTTCGTGTTCAGACTTAAAAGAAGTCTTTTAAAAAATAATTTATCCTGTTCTAAGCTGGTGTTCTTCCAGTTTGGGTACCGTGGGTTTTCTTTTCTTAGTCATGCTATTAGGTTGTGGTTTATGGTGTTAAGTAGGCTTCAGTTGGTTAGTTTGGAATATTATATAATTCCTTCCCAATCGGGTTAAAAGAAAATTTGAAACGTGTGAAATTTGTTAAAGTTGTTATCATTGAAAGTTGAAACTCAAATTCATTAATTTAAACGTTTCTTTGTGGGCGAGCAGTGCGAACTTGGATAGAGTTTGTGGGCGAGAGTACAGAAAAAAGCGTCTGTAAAAAGGTTAGTCCTGCTATCTGCAGTTTATGAATAATTTGTATTAATTTACTACTTGACAATTATGAAATTTACTGCTTGATTTGGGAGTTAAATTATAAAATTAATTTCATTTTATGAATATTTACTGCTCTGGGGAAAAGAATTTATATATTAATTTATTGCTTTGAACGGGATAATTTTGTTGCTTCAGTTATTGAATTAGTTAATAAAAATGAATGATTTTGAAAAAGAATTTCTGTTTTTTTCTTTTGATTTTTATTTGTAGATGATTGATGATTGTGCCTATAACGAAAAAGAGAAAACTTTGCATAATAATGGTTAGTGATGTTTGAATTTATTAGTTAAATATTGAATTCATATTAACTTAATCGTCGGTGAAGGAGCCATGGGGAAAAACATCGTGGATGATATCGGATGAGGTTAGTGGTTTAGCTTGGAATTCGTTTGTATGTCGCGAGCATCATTTCTGTTTCATCCTTGGAGAAGGATGTCTTATCCGTCTGCTCCAGGAAGAAGGAATTGTCGATAACAGTTTGTCATTCGACAACGACTGTGACCGCCAACTGTTGGTGTTGTTTCTGGAAGTCAATCTGATTCCAAATTGGTTAGTTATGGTCGTTTGTTCTTGTTTTGTGGAGAACTGTGTTTCGGTCTCTTTTTGGGAGTGGCGTGAAGTTTGAGCTTGGATGCAATGCCTGGTGACTTGGATCTGTACGTATACTTGAACATCGAGATGGCCAATGTTCTGTTGCAATGGATTTCTTTTTTTGCGATGCCAAATTGTACTCTAAATCCATTGAGTGTAGTGACTGTAGGCAGCATGTCAGGTGGGTTTTGCCATTCCGTAGTTGGAGTGTGATTGGGTTGTCAAATTACTTGATGCTCGTCTTTGGGCTGTTTGTAATCTATATACTGCATTATATCATTTCCATATACAAATTTTTGTTAATCCTGTTTTTTAGTTATGATCTTTACATTAGTTTTTATTGCAAAACCGTTATCATTTAGTTCGGTTATTTTTAAGAGCTACTCACACTTGAGTAACTCTCGTCAAAAATAGTATCGTGGGTGTCACAAAGCGTGGATGTAGGACGGTGGGTGAGGCCGGCTATAGAGCATGCTCACGACGTCCTCTTCTGGTGGGTTAGGCCAGAAGTGAGGGTATAATTTCGTGCTCTCTTTTTGGAGGGTCCTGTGTTAGTTCAACTTTTCATGCCATTTTTTATTACTAGTGTTTTTTTTGTTGCCTTAGTGTTGTCTTTTCTTCAAAAATCAAGTTGTTTGATTTGGTTTTATGTTTCGACTTTTGGGTGTTTTGTTCTTTCGTGTTCAGACTTAAAAGAAGTCTTTAAAAGAATAATTTATCCTGTTCTAAGCTGGTGTTCTTCCAGTTTGGGTACCGTTGGTTTTCTTTTCTTAGTCATGCTATTAGGTTGTGGTTTATGGTGTTTAGTAGGCTTGAGTTGGTTAGTTTGGAATATTATACAATTCCTTTCCAATCGGGTTAAAAGAAAATTTGAAAGTTAAATTATAAAATTGTTTTCATTTTATGAATATTTACTGCTTTGGGGAAAAGAATTTATATATTAATTTCTTGCTTTAAACGGGATAATTTTGTTGCTTCAGTTATTGGATTAGTTAATAAAAATGAATGATTTTGAAAAAGAATTTCTGTTTTTTGTTTTGCTTTTTATTTGAAGATGATTGATGATTGTGCCTATAACGAAAAAGAGAACACTTTGCATATTAATGGTTAGTATTGTTTGAATTTATTAGTTAAATATTGAATTCATATTACCTTAATCGTTGGTGAAGAAGCCATGGGGGAAAACATCGTGGATGATTTCGGATGAGGTTAGTAGTTTAGCTAACAAACGAATGATTTTTTCAGTTTGCAAAAGTGGCCAAAGCAATTCAAGCGCTTTAATGATGTTACGTTCTTCAGTGTGAGGTGATTGTTCATACGGTGTGTTTTGTATTAGGCTATATATTTTGTGATTGTAGCGATTGTTATATATGAATTCTAGGATGGGAACTTCGACGGGCTGAAGGAACTCATGAGGGACAATTAGTGGCGGGATTCGTCTACGTTTATGAGTTTGTTTAGTGGGCAGAAGATATACATCTGGGTGATGGGGTCATAAATTCGGAGGGCACCTTGTAGGTAAGTGTCTTTAATACAATAGGTGAAGTTAAGAAAAAACGGTCATGTGTATTTTGAGTTGATATATTGATAACTATGGTGAGGTTGACGTGATGGTGTTTTGTCAAGGTAATGACTTTGGATAAATTGATAATCAATGTACGTATGTGCTTGTTTAGTTCGTAACATGACTTTGTGTGAACAGTGCAAATTGCGTTCTTTGGGTGTGAGGAAATGAAAGGTTAGTGAAAATGGTTGAGTTTGTTAAAGTATGATTCATAAGCATTTGTATTACGTAGTGCTGCGGAGATGACTTTGTCAAATTTTTTTTTATTTAAGATGTTGAGGGTGAAGGTGTATGAGGTTTTGATGAAAAATTTTTCCGTTAATTGAGGATTAGTGTATGGATCGCCAAGTAGACAAATGTCTTCACTTGGTCGGATGATATTGTGGTCTTAATAATCGATGGGGTAGTTATTTGCTTTTGGTGCGGTGAATTTTGTTAGTGATTCTCTGTATCCTATTTGCGTGAATTGGTGTGGGGTTAGTGCTGTTGTTAGGAGGTAGAGTAAAGTGCTGCTTACTTCATTATTGTGAAGGGTGTTTTATAGTGGTAATATTAATGGATTAGTAAAGTGATAATAGGATGTCCATGAGAGTGTGGGATATAAGACATGCTCGTTGACATAATTTGGTTTTTCATCGTTGGGGTCGGAATGGAAGTGTGTATATTGTGGGAAAAAGGGTAGGCATGTCTGTAGGATTTCTTTCGTATTAGTGTGAAGTGGATTATTTGTATATGTAGTGGATGTTCCTGTGGTAGATGGGAATGGGGTATTTGGGATTTTTTTTGAATGTTCGGTATGCGCGGTTGGTACTAGAGGATGGGGTTGATGGAGAAGTGGGGTTTTAGGAGGGTGTACAAGTTGAAGAGGGGGTTGGAGTTCATGGGTTAGGTGATGTTGAGGATCGTGAAAGTTGGTGAATATTTAGTGTCTGAGGGTGTTGCATTTGTTGTTGTAGGGTTATGGAATTATCTAGTTCATGTGAAACTTGTGTGTGATCTTGGTCGTTGTTATCGAATGATTCACTAGTTAGAGTGGAATGTGTGGGTGTACGTGTGAAATGGGAGAAGAAGGGGAAAGAGGTTCAATTTTGACTTGGGAATTGATAGGTTGAAATGGAGGTTGGGAAAATGTCGATGGGCTGGGTTTTGAGTTTGCAAATTCGTCGAGTGTTTCAATATCGGAGTTGTTGAATTGGGAGATGGAGTTATATACTGTTGTGTTGTAATTAGTATCTGATTCCATGCTGAGTGAAAAGTTAGGATGAGGCGACTGAGGTGGGGGGAGAGCAAAAAGTGTGATGATGGGGAGGTTGCTCTGAAGGTTGGCTGGAAGGGAAATTGATCGATGGAGGGATCCGATTTGGCGGCTCATCGTGGGCTAAAAAGAGGGTTGTTCTGAGAACGAAATTAAGTGGTATGTGGTTGTTCTAAAACTTGTTCGTATGTGTCGTCTATATTTGGTTGTTGTGTTATTATTTGTTGGGTTGAGCTTTGTGGATAATTTGATCTTGGAGTTATGAGATCTGATAGGGCAGTATATCTAAAATTTCGTGTTACTAATGATAAGGGATGGTTATGATTGAGGTTTTGTAATTGTGGTGCTGTGGGCGTTGTATTTGTGTCGTTTCGTGATTCGTCATATGCGTTTGGTGTTGTTGATAACTTCGTATTGTACTCTTTTATTTGAGCGTCTAAAAGAATTTTATTGATTGATGTTGAAAATATTCCTAAATATCCTGCAAAAGTATGCAGGCTACGCTTGTTTATTTAATTACTGTGGGTATTGCGCATGTATTGTAGATTCCTTTTAAGAGAGAGAAAAGAAATCTAAGAAAATTGAACATTGCGTATAATATAGTCAATCTCTCTAAGGTGTAGTAGGGTCATCCTCGAAAAGCAAGAAGTTCGTTCTTCAAATATACAAAACTAAAAATATTTATTGGTGATATATCTTGTGGTCTGGATTTTTCGCCATTCAAATAATTGTAATCTTTCATGTCTTTAAAATATTGGTTATAATCTTGTGCATTTATGTCTGCTGTAAAAGCCTGCTGTTTCTGCAAGTTTGCGTAGGTTTTGATCTATTGATTGTCGTTGGATTGTGTCCATTTTTGTAAGTAATTCTTGAAGTTGTTGTATTCGAATATGATGTTGAATGTCTCATTTAGAGTTTATGCCGATTGATTGTAAATCAATATTGGGATTTCGGGCAATAGCTTTAATGCTTTCTGGTGAAAATTGTTTGAGTGGCTGCATAAGCGTAAGGTATGGTGTGAGAAGATAGTATTTATCTTCGTCAGGGTTTAATTGTACTACATTGTGCCTGTTTTCTGATCCACATGGGACTGCTGTATCCCAAAAATAAGTTCTGCGGTAGAGTGTATCAACAAAATGTACTTTGTTTTTGTAGAATATTGGGTTTCTCTTATAGCATACTTTGTCTTCGAATACTTACAAAGGTGATACTTTTTTGGTACAGGTGTAATACCATAAAATATTTCCTTCGTAGTCAATATAATTTGATCTGTTTCCTGATAATAAATATCCTGCATAAGGGATTTTTAGTACTGCTAGTGCAAGTGATTGTAAAATTTGTGTGCGTTCAAATTCGCATAATAGATTGAGTGTTTCAAGTTCTGTCAAAGACATTTCTTGAAAAATTCTGCTTATTGTGTAGTCTAATTTCATGTCTAAGTGTATGTCATAAAGGATTGCGCCAAAATGAGTTTTGTTCATAAGTGATAGTTCTGTAAGCGTGTACTCTCTGCGTCTTATTTTCCACAGATTCTTACTGTATTCTTTTGAAATTTTACTGGGACGCATGAGTTTTCGTCTGTGGTTGAGTGAGATGTAGCCATTTGATGTATTATTATTTTCCTGTGTTCATGTCGAAACCGTCTTCGTATTCGAGAAGAATTTCTAAATATTGTGTTTTGTAAAGTGGTTTGGCGTATTTACGTGCAAGTTCCGTTTCTGGGTATATTTGGTAACGTGTCAGTTTATTTTCTATATTATTAATGTTTCTAAAAATAAAAATTACTATGTCTAATTTGGTCAGGGCTTACATCTTCAAACGGGATTGATTCAATGAAATATTTTTGAGGAAAATTTTATCATTCTAGCGTGTGTTTTTGCTACTTGAAATGTTGTACAAGTGTCTTCAGGGAACCAAACGATTGTTGCTTGTGTGCGCGTATTAGGATCGCAATATCCTTGGTCGTTTTTACCAGGGAGTCTGATTCCTTGATGAGTTATAGTGTCATCTCTTAAATCATGTGTTAGTTGTACTTTTTCAAGTTACATTTTCCAATCAAAAAACATTATTTCCTGGTATCCTTTGTTTTTTGTATCTGCTTTACAATTTGAGGGGTTGTTTTTTCCAATGTGTGGTATCCAATTTTTATCATGAAGATCAAATGTTAATCTTTCATGTGCTCCGTGAAAGGGGTATTTGGTATCTAGTCTTATATGACCTTGGTATCTTTCAAGTTCGGCTTGGTATGCGGAATCTGGAAAAACTTGAAAATTTACTAGTTTTCTGTTTGAGCCTTTATTTTGTGTGATTTTTAGTCTGGTAGGTTCGTTTTTGGAATCTTCCGGGCTGAGGTGCAATAGTCTTTCGATGTTACTTTGGTAGAAAGATTAATGGTCTAGTCTGTTTTTATTTCCGTTGTAAACTTGTACTTGTGTACTTTCTTTTCAGAAAATTTTGCTGTGAAATTATATCCGATTAGTGTTGTAGCTCTGGCTTTTGAGTAAATTGTTGCTATTAAATTTGTTGTTTCGATTGATTGTGGTTTGGATTCACATTGAGTGACTTGGTTTTTTGCATCTTTGTGGAATGTTTTTTGTTCGTTTTCTTCACAATCATAATGTGTGACTAGTAAATCCTGGGGTTCGGTTTTGGATAAAAGATTGTTGGGATCAGGTTTTGAAAAATTGAAGTCGTCCATGATAGTCCTGAATATGGGTTATAAAATGTGATTATATCCTATTGTCTTTTTGTGTATCTATCGTATTTGTAGATTAGTTCTGTGGTTATAAACCGGGAAGGTAAAGATTGACCTGCTATATTTGGAGGTGCAAGAGGTAAGGGATGGTGAACTATATTGTTAAGTTTTGATGTGATTTAGAATTTAATGTTAAGTTGTCTCGTCTAAGTATTTGCATATTGTGGTCCTGTCGATATTCTAATCTAATTAGTGCCCAGTAGTGTATTCTGTGACATTCGTGATGTTGTCCAAATAATGGAGGGGGTTCTACGAATGTATTCCAATCTAATCGTAGTTGTATGTTATTTTTTGATTTTTCTCTATATCTGGCGTCGAGATTTGTAGGAAAATTTAAAGGGAAAGGGGTTTGTGAAATTGGAGTTAAAGAAGGGGTTGAAGGGAGTGAAAGAGTTTCAAGTAGTGACAAAGATGTGTCAGATGAAAAAATTTATTGGATCAATTACTAATTTTGGTTACTGAAAAACATGTGTCATCCAATAAGGGAGTGTTTCTGTAGTGGCTGGGGGGTTGAAAGGGTTTCCTCAGATTTGTTCAGATATAGGGTTTGAACCTAAATAATCTGATGGGATGCTTGATGTGTTTTGTTGTGATTGAGTCTGTGGGTTACTTGGAATTAAACTGCTAGAAAGGTTTACAGGTTTTGTTTTTGTTGATGAGGTATGTTGAATTGAACTCTGGGGTTTTGTATATTTCTATTTCGTCTCGGATGAAGAATTTGACGATTTTTTTCATGTGTGTTTTGGTTTTGACTTTGATGTCAATTAAGATCTTGTTGGAGAGGGGGGTATATATTATATACTGTTTCGTATTGTGGTTCGCTTAAAAGTGCTTGGCAAATTACTGATTCTAATGGTTCGGACAATCGTGCGTGTCTTTCTTCAAATTTATAGGGATTGTCTTGAAAAGAGACGCGTGTTGATGATTGAGGGTTATTTGTTTGTGTATTTGTTGGTGTTGATGAAGGTTCTTGGGACATAGTTGGTGGGGACTGATGTGGGGGTTGTTGATTAGCAATTTTTTCGAAAAATGTTTTGAAAAAAAAACTTTTAAGAAGAAATTTTGTGTTTACTATAATATTCTTCAATAAAAAGGATTAAAAGTATCGTTGCTGATGCGAAGGTTACGATAGCCTTTTTTATACACTTACATACTGTCATTATTACGGATGTTAAAAATGTGAGAAATATTATAAAAAGGAAGAAAACATCTGTTCTACTAAATAGTAGTTTGAACATTGAGATGGTTATTTGAAATATCGTACCTGAAGAGGTAGTCAAGGATTTTGGAGAAGTTTATGTAGGTTTGGGCCAGGGAATAAAAAATGATAAAAAATCTGAGAAAATTTTTAGGGTAAGATTGAATAGTTCGAAAATGTTTAATATGAAGTTTGTAAAAAATTTGAAAAAGTTGGAAATTATTGAAAAAAATTTTGAAAATATGTATAAATGCGGATTGTATAAACTGTTTTAGAAAATAGCATTTTCAGAAGTAATTTCTTAGTCGAATTATTTTTTGCTTTTTGAGGCTAAATTCAAGTGTGGTCGGATTATTTTTTATTTTTTTGACAAGTGGGTTGGGTTTCGGCAATTTTTGACAGGGAAAAGTTAGGAGGGCTCCTAAGTGTCTTCTTGGTTTTCTTGTTATTTATCGGATGATTGGGGGTATCTGAGAGATATTCGTTCTTTAGGTTAAACGATCATGTCTATTTTGTTCTTTAGGCTAATTTAATATTTTTGCCTGAGGTATTTTTGAGGTCGAAGTTGGTACAATATTGTTGATCTTTATGTTGCTTGATAGGGTAGGGTTGTAACTTTGAAACTTTGTTTATTTCAGTTGTCAATGTTTAGTAGTTTGCTCATTTTTGACCTGGAGGTCTTCAGGTATAGTTAGAAATTAGCTTGAGGGTGGTTGTTTGTGGGCTCATGAAGTCGTGTTAAAAATGAGGTGATGGCTCGGAAAAGCTTCTAAATGGTTGAATTTGAACTAATTTGGTCCATGGTTTTTCAGCATAAATTTTGAGAAAAATGTTTGAAAGGTGAAAATGTGAATGATTTTAAATTGGTTTTTGAAATTCCACTTTCTTTAGTATTTTAGAATGTGGGATGAAAGTTTTGTAATCTTTTCGTCGCTGATTTTGGAGTCGTGATGATTGTCTATGTGGAGATTTTTCTTTTTGATCTTGTGGTAGAGTTTTTTCCTCTGATTTTTGATTTTTCTTAATTTCCTGTTTGAGTTGAATTTGTTGTCCACGTTTTTTGATGTTTGTTTGGGAAGTTCTCTTTCTTTTTTATCTAAAGATTTTTGGATATGATTTAAATTAGTGCTTTGATTTTGCTCGTGACTCGAATTATTTTGAATTAGTTTAAGTCCTGTGGAGAATTATAAATGAGTCAATTCGCGGCGAGCGTACTCTTATGGATAATAAGGCAAAAGATTGCTTCGATGTTGAGCGGTTTCTTTTTTGTTTAGGTCTGTAAGTTTGTATGTTACGTCAGTGGGTTTATCAATAATTTGAGATGGTCCTTTTCGGAGTGGTTGCATTTTTTTGCAACTTCTTTTTGTGTTGTAAAAATTGGAATTAAAAAGTATGCTCCAATTTTTAAGTTTGTAGCTGGGGTACATCGGTAATTTGTTTGGGAATTAATATTTTGTCTTTGTAACGATTTTCTTCCATTCCAAAATCCATTCGGTATGTGTACCGGAAGCTAATTTTAGAGTTTGTGGATGAGGAAAGTGATCATCATCGTGGTATGTAGTAGTAGATTATAACATATTGATTCTTTAGTGGGTTGACAATAACCTTGTTTATTTTTTGAAGAATTTGCTGTGAAGGTTATCGGTTTCCGTGGTTTTTGTTGAAAACCATTTCATAGGATGATAGTCCTAAAGTTGTTGTTATTTGTGAGTTATAAGTTAGTGGGAATAGTTTCAGATCTGTTGACCATTCAGAATATCGTGTGTCATTTCCGTTAATAACACGTCTAAAATATTCTTGTAATGAACGGTTCATGCCTTCGACTAATCCATTAGTCCAAGGTGCATGAGATGTACGTGGTTTGTGCTTAATATTATATAAGTGGCATAGTGTAATGATTTCGTTGTTTATAAATTGAGTGCCATGGACTGTAACAAAGATTTCGGGTACACCAAATTTTGCTATCCAGCGTTCATAAGTGTTGTATATGCATAATAAGCATTACAATGAGGTTCTGGGTTGAGTGCCACGTAATGTGTGAATGCGTCTACTATTACCATTATATATGAGTTTCCTTCTGAGGATGGTGATAGTGGTCCTTTTGTATCAAAAGAAATTCTGTGATTGAAACTTAAACTTTGTGCTTTAAACTCTTGTTTTTCTGATATTTGTTTTTGATTTGAGTATGGTTCGTTTAATTGACATGTTATGCAATCATTGCATAATACTTTTATCCAACTCGGTTCATTTTTTTGTGTAAAATTTGAATATGTTTCTTCTGCTCCTGAGTGTGCTTTAGTGTTCAGAGTGAGAGGTACGAAAAGCAGTATCATACTTAATGGTAAGCAGATTACTTTGATATCATGTGTTTGGTATTCTAGGATATACGTATTTGCATTGTAATCTTTGTGCTGTTTCGTCTTCTGCGAAGAAAATTTTTTATTTTGTGGTATTTCAACTGTTGTGTTTGGTTTCGTTAATTCAGGTGGTGTATTTCTACTGAGAGTGTCAGGTAGTGTCAGGTTTTTTCCTGCTGCCCAAATTATATGTAAGTTTGGAAATTTCATTAAAATAATTTGAAATCTGTAATTTCTATGGTTGGGTTTGCTTTTTGAGTTACCTTTTGTGTGTTCTTCTTTATTAACTGGAGAAATGATTTCATATTGTTATAGTATTTCAAGTAGTCTGTTAACTTTATCTTGCAATTGAATTGGGACTTTAATTGCTCGTTGTGTTTTGAAAACTGCGTCGGATTTTAAGGGTAGATGTAATGGTGAATTTGTTTTTCCTACATCAAATTTTTATGTTGCGTAACTTTTGAATTTTTTAATAATAGGTCAGATAAATGCTCGAATTCTTTTTGTGTTATCTGAAGGTGTTGAAAATTGGACATTGTTTAAAATTTTTCGTGTTCTGTCGTATATTTTGAAAATTAAAATGTTGGTTTGAATTAGGATGTTTTTGTGAAATAATCTGTATTACGTTTTTGATTGCTTAAAATTTTATTAATTAACAAATCTTCATAAAAAATTGGTGACTGGCATAAAATATTATTTTTTCTATACGCTTTTTCTTTTGTGGGAGAAATTGTCGCGTTAGTTTCGCAATTAACCTAAGAGTCCTAGTTGTAAAGTTATTTTATATGTGGAAATGTTGTATACATGTAAAGAAATCATGTGAGAGTTTGTGTCTTTCATGTGTTTAATAGATGAAATTTTTACTCGGAAAAACTTGTGAATTGGTCTGAATTCAAGGTCAGACATAAAGAGATGTTAATTGTTTTGCGCTTTATCATAATGGTGAATTTTTTTGATCGAAAAATTATCAATGTTTCCTGATAGTGGTTTCAGGTGTTTTGCTGATTATATATTGGGTAAAATTTAGAGAAAAATGGTGGTTGTTTGTTTATTCTTTGAAAAAATGTCAAAGAGGTGTTTTTCATTCTCGTGTATTTGTCTTTTAAATACAATTAAATATCTAAGATGTTTATTCTTGGTATATATTTAGTGATAAATGGTATTCCAATGATATTGTGTTTTATATCAGTGATATGGAAGGTTTGTTTGAATGGTTTGCTCATGAGATTGTTTTGTTCCATTGTTCGAGTGGGAACAAGGAAGAATTGTATTTTTCCATAGTTTGTTAAGGTTGATCTTTGTCCGGTGCTAGTCTATTTGTTGTTTTGAAGGGTATCAGTTGTGGGTGTAGAATTTCGATTTCATTCCAAGTGGGAATGTTGATGATATTTGATTCCGCTCTGGAACCTATTAAAAAAAATTCAAGTTCTGGTGTTTGAAATTATCTGCATTTTGGACTTTCTAAAAGAAGTGAGATTGTCCAGAGTTTTTCTTTTTGTAACTGCGGTTCTTTAGCTATATTTTGATAAATGTTATTTGTGCTTGAGCATTCTGTGGTTTTTTCCTCTTTCATTTCTTCTACTAATTTTTCTATTTTTTCTTTTGTTGTGCTGTTTGATACTGATCTTGTATAATAGTTCAAAAGAAATTGATCATGGTTTTGATATATATGGGAATATATTGGTTGTTCATATATAATAGGCTCGTAGTCATTTTCAACATTTCTCATGTTAATTGAAATTGTATTTTTTGTATCACTTTCGCTATCTGTGAATTCGCAATTGATGTTGTTTAATTGCAATTCTGATCTTTCGTTATTATCAATACCAGGGGGTCTGGTTGAGTTTCTTTAGTTGCCTGTACCAAATTTATTTGCCTTGGATGTTTAGGTGTACTACTCCTATAATTTTGTTCTGAATTTTGATAACTTGTGTTATTCCTATGTGGTGACTGAGAGTAGTTTCTTTGTCTGTTGTTATAGCTTGAGCTTTTTTTCTGTGAATTATCTCGTGATGTTTTTTGATAAGTATTATATTTTGATCGGTTGTTTGAATAATTGCCTTATCGATTATTTTGATATCTAGGGTTTTGATTGTTTGAATAGCTTCTATTCCGATCGTTAGAATAATTTATCTATCGATTGTATGAGGCGTTTCTAGATCTATTAATTGAATAATTTCGATTTCTAGTATTTGAATGGGATCTGTCGTTAAATCTGTGTTGATTTGAATTTGATCTTGAATAGTTATTTTGATATTGATTATTTTCACTATTTGATCGACAATATCTGTTTCGTGAGAAATTCTGAAAATTTTTTTCGTATGGTGATTGTCCTCTATAATTTGTTTTATAGGGTGATTGTTGTCTAGAGTAGTTGGAAATTTTTGGAAGGGGTTTTCCTGAACGATTATTGCTATGAATGTTTTTGTTGGGTAAATTTTGATCTTCCTTCATGTATTGATGAAAAGATTTGTTGGAATCTCTATGTTTTTGTGGTTTATTCTGGCTATCTTGTTGTTTTTGTCTGCATTCAGCGATACTGTGTCCCTATCGTCGACAAAAACTACACCATTTCTCGTAAATGTTCAAAATTTCGGTGAATTTTTTCTGATAAATCAGTATCAGAGTCGTTGATATTGTTTATGTGCGAAGTAGTGGTCTGGATGTTGTTTAAATTTTGTAGTTTTAAGTTTTCTGTTTCTTCCAATTAATAGTGATTTCTGCTTGTTCTAGTTTATCTACTAGTTTTCTAAAATCTAAATCTGGTTCTCAGATTGAGGAAGGATGTGATGCTCTCTTTTTTATTGCTTTTTTTCGTAATTGAGGCGTTAGAGTCATCATTAGGATTTCTGTCATCTTTGTGTTTTTATAATCATTGATATTAAGTGAATAAGCTTTTCGGACTAGTGTTGCTAATCTTACTGCCAGTTTTTTTTATTGTTTCATTAGGTAGTCTACAAACTTCATTGCATAAAACTTTTTGATGCTGTTTGTTTCTTTCAGAGTCAAACTTTTTTGAGAATTCTTGTGTGAATTTTTTCCAATCTGACTTTATTTCTATAGGTAAAACTGAAAACCATTTTTGAGCTGCGCCGTCAAGGGTAGTTTGGATTAGAGCTGTGCGTCTATGTATCCAATTTTGATGGAGTGGCGTGTTTACTGGTTCAGGAACTTTATTTAAAGTTAAATTTGCTGTGACTGCGTTTAGATAGTCTTCCACAGAGTATTCAGGGTCTTTGCCTGTGAATACCATGAGTGGTATATTTGATGTTATTGATGATTCACCGATTAGGTATGGATTCATAGTCATTTGTAGGGATTCTGCGGCATGTGACTTTGAGAAAAATTCGTTTGTTGGCTTTTGGTTATTTCGTGTTGTTGTAATTAATATGGTAGTGGGATTTCATTTTGCATCTGGGTTGGTTGATATGAATGTGTATTAACTGGATTTTGTTGTTGAAAATCATGATTGTAAGGTGTTGGGTTAGTTCTAGGTTGTCCTATTTGTTCATTTTGTGTGTATGGTTCGAAAATATCTGGTTGATCAATACTGTAAGAACGTGGTCTTGGATTTGCGGAAAATTGTTGATGATTCTGATTATAGTATTCATCATTGTCTGATGGAAACCAATTTTATGCGTAATGATGAGGTTGATTTTTAGTATGGTTTTTTTTGCATTGTTTTTGCGTTGTTGAAAAATGGGTAGTTTCCATCTTGTTCTTGCGAGGATCGTGGTTGATCATGAAATTTTACTGAGGTTAAGATTGGTTGTGGTACATTTTGACTTTGGTTGAATAGGTGAGATGCTTTGCTGTGCTTCTGTTGTTGTTATTGTTTTAACAATTTCTTCGTTTACAAATTTTTATGGGTTTTGTACATCTTGTTGTGTAAGATTTCTTGTTCTGTTTGGATTATCATTATTTATGAATGCGGAAGTCAAACTATTGTTTTCTGTTCTTTCAGGTAAGAATGAATTGTAGTTTAAAGGTGTTGCGTCAACTGTAAGTGGGTATACTCGAACTTAATCTTTATTATTAAAAGTAGTGCTAATTGCCTGACTTGATATATCTGTTGGTATATTGATAAATCTTTTATAAGACCATTCAGGGTCCCATACATAGTCTGATTGTTCTGCTAGTACAGTTTCATCATCTGTACTTTGTGGTCGAAAATTTTTTCTTACTTGTTCGATAAGATCAGTATTGTGACTAAAAAAACCGATTATGAACCATACTAAGATTTTTTGTAAATCGTGTTGAACATTTTGTGTTGTTTGGTCATTTGTTAAGTTTTCTCGAATTGTATTTAAAAATTTTGAAAATATGTGTATTTCCTCTCGTACAACTGTTTGTCGAGATGTTTGAGTAGGTGAATCGCTTTGGAGTGTCTCCAACTCTAATATAGATATATAGCTATAGATAAGTGAGAATACGTCGTTTGTAAATATCGAGTTTGCTCTTTTTGAGTTTTGGTGTTGTATGTTTTTGATGCATTGTGTAAAAACTTTTGAGAATTCAATATCCACATCGTCAGTTTGAATGAGATATATGTTTTGAGATGCATTCGAAGATATGACTTCTATTGTGTAGATTCCAAAGTGTGATGTGAGACTACATATACCTTTGAGATAGTGATCTAGAAGTTGTCTTTTTATTTTTCTTTAAGTTTGCAATTAATTTTTTACAAAATTCTATTTGTCCGCGAGGTTCAGATAGTGGTGATATTAAAAAAGGAAGTACTGAGTTTTCTGAGTTATCTTCACTTTGGATCATTTTTGTGTTGTAATACTGTTAATGTGTAGTTTTCAATGTGTCTTATTGGTTGATTCCAATTGTACAAACGTATTGGTTTGTTTGTGTAGCAATTTTTTATTTTCCGTTTGCCTTTTACTGATAATTGTGATGTGGTTTCTGAGTCTGTGAAGTATCATTAATCGTCTATTTGGTGATTTATCTTTAATGAGTCTTATAAATTATGAAGTTCGTGTATTGCAGTTGTTTCTGATTTTGAGACTGCGTTTCTTGGTTTTGAGAAACTTTTCCTAATAATTTGTTTTTGTTTGTTTATTATCTTTTTTCTTAGAGTTTGTCTTTTTGTTCTTAGATATCCTACTGATTGTCTGTGTGGTATGATTACGAGGTCGTATTTCTGGTTGTTAATTAAACAATTATGTATTATGGTTGTTTGTTTGTTTCCTTTTGGCATAAGGTTTAGGATGATTGATGCACAACCTGGATTAGTGATTTTAATGCCTTAAACTGTTAGTTCTTACAATTTTTTGTGGTTAGCTTAACTTGGGTCGTATATTTGGATTGAGGAGAAAGCGTATATGGATTCGGAAGAATGATTTATACTTTCTTGTGGCTAATTCTAAGCCAAGGTTTGACCTACTTAATCTTACTTAGGGGTTATGATTTGTGATCAAGGGTTGGAGAATAGTAAATCGATCCACAGGGTTTAGGTATAATTATAACGCAAGTGGCTCGTTAGATACTATTTTATGACTTACTAAACTTAAGTGTTTTAGGCTGGGTCTTCTAAGAGGAGTGGGATCAAGTGAAGGATGAGTAACCAAAATTCTTCACTGTTTAGCTTAAATAAATTGGTTAAGTTTTCGAAAAATTTCTATCAATTCTGGGTCTTTGATAAGGGTTGGGTAGTGAACGACGTTTGAGGTCGTTAGACACTAAGTAAAGGGGATGGGAGAAGAAAATTAATCTATTTGAAATCTATTTAATCCATAGATAGGGCTTGATGATCAGAGATATAAATATTTAGGAATTTAAAATTTAAGATATAATTCAATTTAAAGATCCAAGGGAAGCCTCGATGATCTGTTATTTAAATGAAATTAATTTAAATGAAAGTAAGGATAAGCCTTGATAGTTTAAAATTAGAGCGTTAAGGTTAAGTGTTAGTTTTGATGATTGTTAATTTTTGAATTTCGCTGTTATGTTTTAGGTGCTGAAGCTGGGATGATGTCATGAATTATAAAACTAACAATTTATGATTTATACTAACTAAATTTTGAATTTTTATTTAATAAATGTTTTTTCAAGATGTTATTTACTTAACAGCTGATTTAAGGAAAACGACAAGTGTTGTTTTTATCAGTCGTTTTTGTACAATAATAGAGTAGCGCCATTAAAGTTTATTTGAAAGTATTTTCATTTCAAATAATATGTCAGTAAATGAAAATTTAAATTTACTGCTGGTGGTATTCTAAATACAAAAGTTTGATCTCGTTTTTGTCGTACTATCATGAAATCAATTGGTAGATTTCTTCCTAGTCCCATGTCGTTTCTTGTTCGACGTCTTCTTCCAATACCGGGTAGTTCTCGTATTGTTCGAAATATTGGATCTGATCTAATGAGGCGTAGATACATATCTACTAAGTTTTTGTCATATAACATTTTTATGAAATGTTGTATTTGTCTAATTCTAAACTAATTTTTGTCTAATGCTAGTTTTGTTAAAGTCTGTTCGAGACTTTTGGTCGCACCAGATGAGTTATTTATAGGTTACTGTACTCATAGAGTAATTTCAGATAAGGTACACCGTCTGCTCGTCACGCGATCATATTTTCGGCCGGATACATTCGTGCATTTTCTTAGTCTAATACCGATCTTAATCTTACTCTTATATCTCCTAGTCTCAATAGATCTAGTGTACACCGGTTTATGCGAGTTAGTTCTAGAATGAGAACAACTGTATTCTATGTTTAATTCAAATTGCTCTAGTGTTGAAACTACAAGTAGTTTCAACTCTTTACAAATAAATAGATTGTTAGTTTTATGGAATATGATTGGTTAGTATTTAATTTTTTATAGAGATAAAATATCATAGTTATAACCAAATACAAATACTAGTTTAAATCTGGTTCCAGTTGTGGCTTTTTCGCCTTATTTGAGGACCGAAAAAAGAGTTTTTGTGCGTGTGTGTATTCTGAGGGAAAGAAGGATCAAAGGTCCTTTTACTAGTTAATATTATTTTTGAATTTTTTTCTTTGCTATGAAGGGTGTCTGCTCAGGTGTTTTTGGCTTTGTTGCACCTTTGGTTATTACGCTGGCAATTAGCAAGCGTTATCATTTCGGAATTTTTTCGTGTTAATACCTAATTGGAATTTGTCGAAATCAATTTAATCACTTGCCGCCATGCTGCTGACTATGCTGATATGCTGCTGACATGCTCAATCTCATGAAAACTTAAACTTATTTACTGGATTGCAATGTTTGTTACTGGGACCTTTTCAGAATTGGAAAGATTTTTTTTCAGGCTTCATGAATTTCGTCCCAGCTTTTTTGGATTATTTCCCGGGTGTATTAAATTTCCTAATACTCTTTCTATTGGATTGTTACCCGTGTTTCCACTTGCTTTATTATAAATTCGGATTATTCTACTGTACTGCGCGTCTGGCTTGGAGAAGGCACATAATGCTCTTTTAATCCGGGCCGGGGCCTCTTTCTTAATTTAGAAGTTTGCTAGTTTTTTTTGGACTATTGTCCATCTATTTTTTTTTTTTTCGGCTCAGATCCCGTATTTTCACAAACTCTCTCGTTTTCTAGGTTGTTTTCTATCATTTTTTTAATACCACTGGTTAAATACTAAACTCAAAAAATCTATTGCTGAAATTTTGTAGTATTTTTTTGAACGTTTATGAAATTTAAATTTTTGCTTCGGTGATAAATGTGCACGGAATTTTTACATAAGCGATGATTAGCGGTTTTATGTTTAAGGTCAATAAGAGTCAGGCACCTTTTTTGAATGTTTTTAACCAACTCTACAAGGAACTCTGTAAAAAACGTAGAAATTTCAATCTTGAAAAAATTTCTATTTTTTCTTTTCTCGCTTTTAAGAGTGATGAATGTATTGAGTACTCTCTAATAGGTCGTGCTAATTTTTTTGCTAGTTTTGTTTCCAGTTTCCTTGTGCTAGTTCTCGAAGGCCATGCTGTTTTAATACTGTTATTTGAAAAATGGTGCGATGCTCAGCTTTGCCTCTGTGTATGAAAACTATAAGCGTTTTTAGCTGAAGTGAACTGTTGATTAAGAGTGTCCTAATTTTTATGCAATTCAAAGCGGAAAAAATCAAACTCCTAATGCAGCTTTCCCTAGGCCTTTTATATTCATCTAAAAAGTTTGAATCATAACCATTTCTTGCAATATAAGTTTTGAAGTGATTTCGAGTAATGTGCGTAGCGCTGACTTTTATATAGGTCTTGCTGATTTTTTTGTTTTTTTTTCAGAAAAAGTTGTAGAACATTGATGCACTCAGATATAAAATTACTTTTTGAGTTCAATAGAAACTCATCTACTGCAAATCATGTGAGTAGCCTTCTCTAAATACTAACGTGCAAATGGGACATTAATTCGTGAACAATTTCTAGTTTCGAAAGTGGATTTTAAATTTTAGATTTCCAGCGGAATAAACACTTAACCTGTTGATCCAATTTTCTCAAGTTGGGTTAATGTTATCTAAAAAGCGCCATTCATAAATCGTTCTAGAAACTCAAAGAGCTCAAAGGGCATCTATTTTTTCTTTCAAACTCGAAAGTTGAGACTTTTGCAAGAAAGTCTGTGTTTTTCAAGTATACTTGCGTATGATTGATCTTTCCAATGATTGATCCAATGATTGATCTTTCTCATCCCAATGATTGATCTTTCCCATGAAGTCCAATGATTGATCTTTCTCCAGATGACTTCTGATGTTATTTTATAAAAAGAATCATGAACACAGTGAACACTCTGATATATAGGTTTTGGTGATTTTTGTTTTGTTTTCACGAAAAAAAAATCTTGAAAACTTTTTCACATTCAAATTTGATTTTACGCGTCTTTTGTATTTGTTTTAAAGCTCAGATAAATTTTGTTTGTTAAAATCAAGGAAATCTCCAGTATCTAACAGCAAAAGTGTGAATGTCACAAAAAAACATGATCGAACTTTAGTTCGTTATTGGAATTTAAAGAGTTCACGGCGGAATAAGAAATTTACCTGTTGAACTGATATAATTTTAACAAAAAAAAACTGATCAAAAAAATTGAAAATGTCCTGAAATTCTGTAATAACTACAAAAACGCATGATAAACGTTAATGCAATTATGAATGCACTTAGATATATAAGCACTTTCAATTAAAAATAAATTCATTTGCTAAAAAATAGGCCAACTGTGTTCCTGAATTACCAAAGCAGAAACGACGCAAAGAACGTGATCAATTTCTAGCAGTTTTTTTAGTAGTGTTATTTCAAACAAAAGAGGTTCTCATGATCATTTTTTAAATTTCAAAGAGCACTTCTTTGTCTTATTTATATTTTGAAACTCATACACTTGAAAAATAAAAATAAAACTTCAGTATTTTTCAGATTCCTAGTTTTTTTTACACTTTTCCAATCTTCTGTTGGCTCTGTTTTCGTTTTTTAGTTTTTCAAATCAGCTTTTGCAGCGTGATTCTTCTTTAGTAAAATTTTCTCGGAAGCTTAGTAAGGCAACCCTGAAATGTTTTTGTTTTGTGATGTTCCCATGACAAAAGTTCTCTCAGTTGAGTCCATGTAACATTCGCTCGGAAAGTACAAAACGACGGAAAGTAAAAACCATGTCCTATAACGACTTGCTAGCGTCAAGATAGAACCGTGCTTTTAACCGTTTCTACCAAAGCCAGTTCAAAATGTTCCTCATAACCTCGGGTCCCTAAAGTTGTTACGGCTTGAAGACCATCAGCCGAGTCGCGCAAATTAAGTTAGCTGCACGCAAAAAGTGAACTCATGGCTGGGTCTCAGTATCCCCAGACCACGAGCTCACTCCTAAAAACGGGGTAGATGCATTATCCTTTTTATAATACTATATTACTATTGTTTTTGTGCAGTAGAGAAAATCACTCAATCCATTCGAGATGGATCGACCATTTCCTTGATTTCTATTTTCTTATAGCCTGAAACTGAAAATAGATGTTATAATTTAAACTCGGGACATCTCCGGAAGCTAACAGTTGTTAAAATAACAGTTCAGGAGTGTTTGTGAGTCCAGACCCTTCCGGTTTCCTCAATATTCTTGATGAAACACCTTCTTCACAACCGGGAAAAGTTGGTGTCTTCACACTCAGCCTTCCCATTCGTTCAACCCTTCCGGTAACAATTGTAACAGCACAATCGTTACAACTCGAAAGGCTTCAAATCGGAAGGCCTCGTCTCTTTTAACGTTATTGCGTTTCTTTCCGATCTTGCCCGTCGTGGTTAATATCTCTTCTTCTAGCGAAAATTGCGGTTCTGATTTCCACTCTGTTTTTCAGTTTTCGCGAAAAAAATGGTCACGTGTCATGCTCGCCCAAATCGAAATTAAGAAAAAAAATCGATTCAAAGTAATAGCTCCGGGTTCATCCGATTGGACGATTAAGAAACTTAATCCCACCAAACAGTCAATTTTCTCGTCGAATTGTTCGAATAAATTTTCGTTTGCTGCTATGCATTCTTAGTCATTCTGGTTGAATGTCTTACACTCCTCATTGAACTGCGAGTAACTCATCAAAATGGTACAGTGCCATCGAACAGAATTTTAAAAATGCATCAAACGAATTTTAACCCACATTAAACTGATTTACTATGTGCTACAGATGGCATCGTTCTACATCGCTGTTGCCTTCTAAAATTGTTCTCTAATCTGCACGTAAGAATATAACTAGAGATAATTTTTTCTCTCTGACTTCCATTGCTAGTTTCAAATTAAAACTTTTATTCCTATGTTTAAAAAGTGTTGGGACGCAGGAAGTTCCTGCCAACCAAAAGCTAAAATTATCCTACCAAGTCTAGATCCTTCCGGACTCATTTTGGTTGTCATCGGTCCTGATTATTAAAATTAGGAAACTCTGTGCTTAGAAGAACTTTGAGATAGCTACATCTTTCAGAGAGACTACTGTTGTCTTAAAACAATTTCACCACAAATCTTTACAATTCCAGAATACTGGAAAACTTTAAAAATAATTCTGACTCAAGCCACTAATAAATAAGTAATAAGTGTTTTTAAAACCTTTTAATCAAATCATACAACAAATCCTCTTCTGCAGTAAAATTGTAACTCAAAGTTTTCAACTCTTCAATTCATCCTAGTAAGATTGGTTACTCTATTCAGTTTTTTCACACAGGACAATGTTACATCCTCTTATTTTATTTCGTCTTTTCATCGCTTAGAGTTTCTAAAATTTCTATATTATTCGTTGTTGCTTGCTTGTACTCGGCTGTTTCATTCAAACTTTTCATCTCTTTCCTTGCGACATCGACTCCGTACTCTCGATTTCTGTGTCCACCAGCACATCAGTTACCATTCTTACGCTGTTGAAGGCAGTCCTCAACACCTTTGCTCTTCCAACCTTGCTTGCAACAGGGTAGACGATCTACAGCGGTCTCTTTCATGCTACAGAAGCTATTGTGGAGGCACAACGTCACATTCCTTTCGAGGTCTTCTTTCAACGACTGTTCTCGTCCTTTTTCATCACAACCAACCGTCCTAGCTGTTCTTTTCACAAAGGTAGTCACGGCATTCCCATGAGTCACGAAAACTTGCTTGGAAGCTTCTGGTCCTATATCCAGTTGCAAAGAACTGTACACTCTGCTGTGTTTCGACATATGCAATTTAGCATAATAGTACAACCATGCAGTCATATTGGCTCTAAACCATGGAAACAGTCGTCTCCTGGCCCATATACTTTTCACTTCCATCGGAATTTTTAGGGTTTTACACATTGCATCGAAAAGATCTGAAACTTTCAGACAGTTGAGTTCTTCCAATTCTTCTTTGGTCGGCGCTTCCTGACTTTTGTTCCCTCCTACATAAGCTTCCAGCCACTTAATCGCCATCATCACTCCGACTATGATTACAGTTATCTTCTGTGATGAATCTGGTAAACCTATGGAGAGCAGCTCTCCAGCGTCCAAGACGAAATTACTAGGTGCGCGGTACCACCCTGTTTGCATCAAACAGTGGCAATGGAACTCATATTGCTTCAGCATGATGCTCCTCCAATTTCGGTGTCCGACGCTTCTAGCAGCTGCTCCATTTCCTTTATTACACAGTGGATTTCGTCATTTTCGTCAACTGCGTTGCAATCCGTGGCTGCTAGTCCTTTTAGCTTTTGTCTTTCAAAATTATTGTAGTTCCCACCAGCGTACCCCATGATTTTTTTTTCAAGTACCGACTTGCAGCAAACATCTTACAGAGCAGTTCTTAAGATTTTCTGGCATTCTCGCAGGTCTCACACATTTTGGCACGGAGAAGGGTTGATCGACTACAGTCCTCGTGCTCTTCACGTCCACTGTCACAAAGTGTACCGGGTATCGGCTCCTACACACTGGAGCTACGTTAGAACCCATCACATATCGGACACCTGACGGTCTCTGATACGCCTCACTTTGTTTCAAGTTCATTTCCACTTCGATCGCTTCCCTCCAACTTCCAACGTATTTCTGTTTGCTATGCAACACACCCCTACATTAATGGCTGTGGCCATCTCTGTTCTCGACCCAAAAATGACTCTCAGGGACCAAACATGCTGTAGAATCCTAGTGCTGTCACTAGATTCAACTCTGTTCGTCTGTTCCTCCATGACAATCCGCAACTAATTCCGTTTCTGTCTTTGTTTTCATCACAGGGTTTCCCAACAACCTCCACACACGTGACGTTGTAAGCCACGGGTTCGCGCATGACAGCTACCAGGCTTTATCCAGACTTCCGGTCCCCAACCAGGCAACTCGGCAGTCTTCTCTCGATTGCTCCAAGAGGCTTCGGTCATCAAGTTATGCATCGTGTTTAGGTCACGCAGGTTGCAATCAGCGTTTGATTCTTTCTCGACATTTTTACTTGCTCGCCGAATCACATCATCATTGGGACTTGGGCACTAGGAAAATTTCATCAACTCTCAAACTGTCATCAGGCTCGTTCATACCAATACGTCTGAGAAACCCAACCCATTTTCTACGCGGCTGTTAGATTCTGGTATAGAAGGTGCAGTCAAATTTTGTTCTACCACTAGTCCTAAGTTGACTTGTTGACCTACATTCTTCCTGATTGTTGATATTCGGGACGTCTAGAATCTAAGTAAAAGCACTTGCTCATAATCAAAATAGCAGTCACGTATGTCGTCGATAATGAAAGGGTTTTTAGCTATTCCAACTATTCCCGACAAATAGTGGTACGACTCCTTTCTGAAAGATCCACAGTTTTCACTGGATCTGACAAGCAGGCTCAAAAATTCTTTGGAGAGCATAAGCTCTTTGTTAGAGAAATTTCTGATTTCATCAATCATTCTCAAAGGTTCTAAGTCTTCTGGCTCCTTCGTGTTTAATCGCAGTGGCTTGCTCTATTGTATATCTTGCAGTGTTTGCAGTTGCAACGTTCTTCTTGGCTCTTAGCCTTCTTGTAATATCTTTGCGCAGGTGTTCAGCGCTGGTGCCGATATTTGTTCTAAACAATAATCAGATAAAACAGAGAGCGTTTCTCTTTTAGCGCACGCCATTGCCCCCTCTTCATTTGTCATCAGATCTCTCAATTCCGTCATCGAAAGCATTTTTTCATCTTACGAGCTCTTTCTCTGCTCTGGGTCATACTCTTCCCTGATCAGTCCTGCTAAGCACCAGGTAAGGCTGCCTAAGCCACACTTCCGTCATGCTTCCGTATGGAACCAAACATGCCATAGAATCCTAGTGTCGTCACTAGATTCACCTCTGTTCCTCCATGACAATCCGCAACTAAATCCGTTTCCGTCTTTGTTTTTATCAAAAGGTTTCCGAACAAAATCATAAATTGCTTATACTGTTTCGATATTATTTCAGTCTTATGGCAGTCTTCCCTCGATTGCTCCAAGAGGCTTCGGTCATCAAGTAATCCATCGTGTTTAGGTCACACAGATTGCAATGAACATTTGATTCTCTCTCAACATTTTTACTCGCTCGCAAAATCACATCAGCATTGGGACTTGGGCGCTAGGAAGGTTTCATCAACTCTCAAATTGTCATCAGGCTCGTTCTTACTAATTCGTCTGAGAACCCCAACCCCATATTCTACACGGATGTCAGATTCTGATATAAAAGGTGCAGTCACATTTTTTTCAACCACTAGTCCAATATTGACTTGTTGACTTGCATTCTCCTGGTTGTTGATTTTCTGGACAACCAGAAACTAAATAACGCCACTTGCTCGTAATCAAAGTAGCAGTCACATAAGTCGTCATTAATCAAAGGGTTGTAATCTAGTCCAATTATTCCAAAAAATTAGTGGTACGACTTCTTTCTGACAGGTCCACAGTTTTCACAGAATCTGACAAGCGTTCCCATAGATTTTTTGGAGAGCATAAGCTCTTTGTTAGAGAAATATCTGATTTCATCAATCATTCTCAAAGGTTCTAACTCTTCTGGTTCCTTCGTGTTTAATCGCAGTGGCTTGCTCTATTGTATATCTTGCAGAGTTTGCAGTTGCAACGTTCTTCTTGGCTCGTAGCCTTCTTGTAATATCTCTGCGCAGGTGTTCAGCGCTGGTGCCGATACTTGTTCTAACAAAAATCAGATAAAACAGAGAGCGTCTCTCTTTTAGCGCACGCCATTGCCCCCTCTTCATTTGTCATCAGATCTCTCAATTCCGTCATCGAAAGCATTTTTTCATCTTACGAGCTCTTTCTCTGCTCTGGGTCATACTCTTCCCTGATCAGTCCTGCTAAGCACCAGGTAAGCTTAAGATACGTTATTGCACTCAGAGCATGAACCTCTGACTTCGTTTTCTTTCCTTTCAAATTAACATAGCAAAACTGCTCTCCGCGTTAAAATTACAAGCTGAACCACTGGCTCGCTGTGCATTTCGGAGGAAGCTAACGTTCCGTGAGCCTTCTGCTGCAAATTCATGTCTTCTATGATGCCTTCCAGATAGTATCCTATCAGGCCTTTACCTTCATAAGCGATCAGATGTCCTATGGCTGATTTCCTGAACTCCATCATTTTGATATCTCCATCAGCGTGCTCGTCTATCGTGACTGTATCTGACACCGTCAATCGACTGTGTCCGACGGAATCAGCTGTCCTACGAAGCTTCACCTTCCGTGATTGATCCTTGATGATTTGAAGTCTTTCACGGTACTATCACCCCACTGGCTCAGCATTTCCATTTCTAGTGTTGCTCCTGTGATAGTGTGGTCACTCCATTTCGCATTATAACTAGCTGACGTTTTTCCTGCAAATAAAAAGCGCGGTACAGCTGACAAGTCTGTGGCTTTGGAGGTGCCCATTGATCTATCATTGCCTTGTCCCAGGTCATCAGCGTCCTCCACTCTCTTCCTTTTCACTATGTTAACAGTTTCGGTAGGAGACTCAGGATTTGTTTTTGCTGCCCAAGTACTTTACTGCCCAACTTGATCTTTATATCGTTAATACTTCCTATCACCATCTCGGAGCGCCTTGTTACTTTTCTTGTTCCAAACAGATACGCAATCTCATCACTTTTTTTCCTGATTAGCAGGCTTGATGGGAGAGTTGGCTTCGCTTTCATCAGTCGCGGAGTTAATCAACAACTCGCTCAGTCTCCCATCACAACCATCCAGCTCTTCTCAGATCTCGTGCATCAAATGTCTATTCAGTGCCGTTTTCAGTATCAATTGGTTCCCGTAGCGCTGCACTACCCATCGGTTCATTCTACATCCAGTTCGATTTCGATGATCACGGTGATGCAGTTCTCACTCGTCTTTAGGGAGTGTCTCTAAAAAAAGTACTCTCTCAGCGTTTTCAATAGTTTGCCTGCGCGTTGAGTCCATCAACATTCTTGTAATCCTGACTGCTGCGACATTGCCAGGAGAGCAGCTCTCCGGCGTGTTATGAATCACATGAGTAGAAGCTCCTTCTTCTGTTGGCTCTGTCGTTTTAGCCACTGTATCTGTCTATTCGAGTTCATCCAAGAAAGCAAAATCCAGACTCGATGCCTTTCCCATCGACTCTTTATCCTCATCTTTTTTCTCCAATAGACCCTAAGCCATCGATTCTTCCTCGTAATCATCCCCCTCAGGCTCTTTCTTATTGTTTAGTTGTGATCCTGAAGGTCCTCGCTGATCATCATCCTTTTCTTCATTAGGAAATCTTGGTACTAACAATTCACCGGATGACACATCTTGCATTTCTTGACGGGTAATCACGCCTTCTTCACAACTCAAGGGTGCTAGAGCGTCTCTAGTCAGCAAAACTCCAACGGCTACTACTTCCCGTATTACGTGGAAGACTATCAAAGCAGCCTCCTGCATACCCACTTCTCTTCTCATAGCCAATGGCGCAATTTTCAATTTTGCCTAATTTACTTCGATCCACATAGGCTTGGGCGTGGCATTGTTGTGCATCCTACATCTGGTCGATTCTTCAAAAAACGCAAACGGTGTATGTTGCATAAACACGGATCCATCGACACTGAGAAAACGGCCATTCTCCTTTCATTACACCGGACGCTCTAGTCTTTGGAGTTTGGACTACGGACTCTGCTCCGATTAACATTCTTCCGATCGGAGGGTATTCCGGTATTTCCGACGGCAGTCTCTTGAATTCTTTCCAATCTTCCGTCTTTTTTCTTAGCTTCTGGTATGCTCTCAACAACTTTGAAATCCTGAAAATTTCCCCATTAGTCCTGTCACAAAGTCTCAGGTTCCAGAGTTTGGGATAGACCTCCGCGTGCCCTCTTTCCACTTCTCCCACTCGGTCACGGAAAAGATTGTTGAAACTGATAGTAAACATTTTGGGTTCATCGATTTTCCCCAAATAGCAAATCTTCACTGATTGCTTCCCGCCAGACATTCTGAGCACACCAGTTAAGAGTGTTTCCATCAATTACAGAAACGAAGCTCACGTGCAGCACCGACATTCTGTAATTTCCTACCCTAGGGTGAGGAAACCCAAACGTCACTGCTGGTCCATATACGACAGTAACCAATTCACTGACCACCTTAACAGTACCAGAGGATCAATCGTCATGACCAGGCACAAATCAATTAGCAGTGGCATACAACCTGCATGACGTCGCACATCGTCTCCTCTCTGAAATGTGTCATCTTCTCGAACGCCGAAACGATTCTGCTGCAGAAGGAACTGTATCAAGGTATGTCTCAACTGCCTCATCCATGTCCACGAGGCCGTCGCCCTCTGCAGATCAAAGTTCGTGACGTTCTCCCTCCTATGCTCAGGGTATCTCGTTAGGATAACGAATTCACGCAACTTGCCGTAGGTCATCGAACATCAAAAACCATCCAGGCGGAGATTTAGTATGCCTTCCGTGAGCAATACAGCATGTATCTTTTGGAAATTTTCAGCTCCAAAGATCACAAACAACGCCAAGATCACTACTAAGGCCACTTTTGTAGTTGCCCGGACAAAATCATTGATGATGTAGCGGGACAGCTCGGGATATAGCTCAGCCAGGAAGGACGGGGTCCATCCTGCTCCCAATCCTTCTAGCATACTATAAGTCCAGACTTGAACATCCCTTCCTTGCACGTTTTCCGTCCAGAAAATTATCAAAATCTATATATTCAATCAGTCCATGAACTCCGTGGCCTTGTCCCGTCTCAGTTCCGCCTGATCCTGAGATTCGCGCGAGTATTGATGAAACTTTACAATCATTGGTGGTCCTCGCTGGATTGCACCCGCTCCCAGCGCTCCAATCGGAGGAGTTAAGTGCAGTCACTTGTTAGCTTCTGGTTTCGGCCACAGAGTCAACGCTTCCAGTTGAGCTTGCGTCTCTTCAGCTTCCTTCTCGCAGATGTTTCTTAATCAATCTCGTCATTTCGGAACCAAAGATCGTTCGAAATCTCAACGATTTTTTTGTGGTAATCGTTTATTTAAGTCTTCGCTTTTTGTTGTCGGTTGAAGTTGGACAACTCCAATCCCAGCACTTCATTCGACACAATCATGAGTAGCGGAAGTGCCTTCAAGCCTCGCATCGCGTTAGAGATATCAGACCACACGGCATGCAATTCCGCCCTCAATGGTCTGAAACTTCTTTGGTCTAGTTCTCTATTTGGATAGGGTATTATCACGTCGTACATTTCATCAGAAAAGAGCGCAATCATTGCATACCCGAAATTCAACCCGTCAGGCAGGATTGTATATCCAGGTGACAGAACAAAGACAGCTCGTGGAGTTATTTTCTGAAAGCTTCCATCTCTCAACACATCAATTATCTCTCTCATGGATTCCATGATATTCTTTATCGCTAGCCTCATAGCAGCTTCTGCCGTTGCTGCGATCCTGAATCTGCTCAGGAAAACTCTGCTATGCAGTTGGTCGTTTATGCCTGCAAACACGATCGTTATCGGACTCATCTCGGTCTGCTTCTGATTCCCTAGGGCCATGAACAACGATTGCATCAAGTGCCAATCCGCTCCCACTAGCATTATCACATCTGCCCAAAACAACGACTTTGACGTGTTCATAGAGTCCGAATTGGCTATTATCACAATCATTGCCTTCCTCACTTCCGCTTTGCCATATGCCGAGAAGATGAACTCGTCAAACTTGACATTCAAATCTCCATAGCGCTCTTCGTCACCTTCTTGCTCTACGAGCTTGGGGTACGTCCTTTCTTCTCTCACATGAGCAGGTGACGTTCTCGCTTCTTTGAACAACTCGACATGCCCTCCATTGGAATCTCTTTTGTTGATGAGCCTTCCACGTCTATCATCTTTACGCTTCTCATCGTGATTTTATCTCACGTCTTGCAACGTCCTTGCATTGATTGGACCCATCGTATTATTGGAAGCAGTCCCTCAAGATCAGCTAGTCTTAATGCTGTCGTCGAGCTGAAGTTAACTTCCGCTGCTCTCAGCACACTCCATTGACCGACAGGATACATTGTCCAACATTCATCTCGCGTCATGAGCAAAACTGACCGTCTTCAAGTTCGACTTCATGAAGTCATGTTTTTAGACATCCCAAGGAGAAGGCTTTGGCCTTGTTCATATTAAGGATCCGCGGTCTATGTGACGTTCCCAACGAGCCTCCAGATCACCTGACCTCCTCACGGTTTGTGACACCGCTGGAATGATCCCAAACGCGTCTACAAGCTGAGAGGCACATAGGTGGAGATGGCTCGCACGTCCGCTGCTCCATGTCTCAGAAAACTCAATTTCCATTTCATCCAATCGCTCCTCGAACACGCGTTTCATCCAGGCCTGTCCTTTGACTGAGTCGAAGTGAAAGCCATTGACAGTGAATTTCGATTGATCCAGTGATCTCAACTCGTACATCATAACCATAAAGACCAGTCTTTCCGCATTACGGCTTACCAGGTTATGGACTATGTTATTCTATCTCACAATCCTCTCATTCAGTCTGCGCGTAGGCGCCAGGTGTAACCTCGTGCCCATCGGAATGTTGCAGATGGTCAACACCGTACATTGGAACTTCTGCCATATTGTATTCAATAGGCAGACCAACATGTTATCCCAACTCGTTTTTTTGCAAGTCTGAACCTCTGGACACATTGTTAGTGCCTATCAGGATCATTACGCTGGGATTTCTTCCTGGATTTAGCAGCTCTACCATCTTGTACAACTGGACTACTGTGGCACTACCGAAAGCCATGACGGTTGTGATCCAAGAGGTCCTCAGACTCTGCAATATCTCACCAGGCTGTCTCCTAGTATAAGGTGTGAAGTGCCGAGTGGTTTTTGCTACAAGTTCAGTGCCGGATTTCAAAACAAATCATTAAAACATGCGCCCGCATCTGAATCTGGTACTCTGGCAAAATTGTTCCTGATCTGGTTGTTCTTCGGCACGTCCATCGCCTTGGATATTTTGTTTGGTGGCAATTTCCTTATCTGCCTGCCGGAACTTTTTCCAATTTCACTCGTCTTTCATGGTTTTTCCACTGCCCGATTTAATTCCTCGCAAAGTATCTTTCATCCGGTATCATCGATTGTTCCATATGTTGCACTCATCCCGGAACCTAGCGTCTGACTGTTGGCCATGACTCGACCAGCTGTTTCAACTAGCTCTCGCATGTTCCTTATCACTGTATACACAGGGTATCGCTTGGGTCCGGGATCGTCAGTCTTCCAGAACCTGACTTTACTTGCATTTCTGTTTTCTGAATTAGTTATCTGGGTATCAGTAACTCTACGTGCTGGTTCCTGCGAGGCCGAGCTATTTCCCTTTTTTGTCTCCTGTTTGCGTCTTTAAAACGTTTTATCCACAATTCCCTGTTTTGCTGCATCCAAGCCAACTCTTCTTTGATCCTCTTCAACTGATCTCTTTTCTCACTAATTGTCTCTATCGTCTCCTTCGTTTGAACTTCTTCTTTTACTCTCACCCGTTTATAAGGGACAGCTGCTCTCAAATGTGAGCAAAAAGAAGCAAACTCGCTATTCATTTCCTGATGCATTCTCCACAACCCAGAGCTGGGCTTGTTCAGGAGAGGAATCTCACCTGGTTGGTAGGACCTTGAACTTCCCAATCCAGGCTCGTTCGCGAAGTCACTTCCTGAGAGTTCCCCGTTTCTCCATCTCATTACCCTCATGTTTGGGCGGTCTACTACTCCCTGTTGTCCATAAGCGGCCATCAATAAGACTTCCGTGGGACGGTCCCAACGGTTGTCATGCCCCAAGATGTTTGCTAAGGCGGTGAGCCACATTACTACCTACGGGTCCTTCAAATTGAAGTCTCGACCAATCAGGCGGCGATAGATCTCTGCAAGGCCTCTGCATGGAACATAAACTCAATCAACTCGAAGTTATCCATTTAGTATGATTGGATTTTGATTATCTGTTTCGCAAATTGAAATTTGAGGAGTAACTAGACGATCAACCAGGATCTAAAAATCAGGATCTAAAGGATCAAAGTTACATTTCGATAATGATACCTAAACGAAACTCTCTTTCCAACCATTAAAATGCGTTTAAAACAACCTGAGTTAGAAAAAAAAACTATTTCTTAAGTAGTACTTAAAAGTATCCTTCCATTTTAGATTTTGCGAAAAGGATGGAAGAGTGGACAATCCACGTTTTACATCTTCCCTGTGTAAAAAAAACATAAATCATTCGTGGTCAGTACGTCACCCGAGTGTTCGGTCTTATTATATTGCACACAAAACACATATAAATCCTAATACAATATTTACATAAATGACATATCCTAAAACCTAAAGCTCTGAAAACCTTAAGATTTGAGTTGGTGTCCTTGGCCTAAATTTTCACCTCTAGTCTCCTTAATCTCAATCCTAATCTAGCTGAGTCTTAGTGGCCTAACACGCAAGTCTTAGTTTCACCTGCTCTCTTCAAACTATACTCAAGAATTTTTTTTTGAGCAAGTACACTTCGATATTCAAATCTGAAAAGATCACGTGTATCAGTGCGTACAATTCTCGTCGATGCAACCTTCATGGAAGCAACATTTCTCTATTCGGATCATGCACAGAAAGCGAGACTTCTTTCACTCCTTTCTACTAAGAAATTCCTCAACCTTGTCAGACACAAAACCAAGTTTTCAGGGTTCACATTTTGCTCTTTTGTCGCTCAAGTCACCAAAAAGCACAAGTAATTTCCTGGTATTTGTGACACCGCTGGCGGCGGTGCAGCTACACCCCCTACTCCTGACCTTTGTTACCTTAAAAATTCTATGTCCTTTTAGTCTCTCCTAAAATCAGCTGCTAATTCTGTCCTAAAACTCTTGTCCGCGGGTATTGCTATCGCGCATGTTCTTTCTGTGAGTATAAAATCACTGTCAATGAGCACAATAACGCCAGAATGTTCATTCTGCAATTTAAAACAAGACTCTACTCTACCGATGTCTGGTTTCTTAGGGTCTTTATCTATTTCTGCCTCTAAACCACCTGTTTCTCCATTGACATAAATTATCCATTGACGTCCCCGTCGATTGCCCATCCGGTGTTAATTAGAGGTTCGAGGCTGGGATAAACAACTATTCCTCCTGGTTATCCCAGTAGGAGTCCTGTTTATCGTTCCTTTGGTGTTTCAGGCTCCCGCATTCCACGTTCTGTATAGTTAAACTGGTCTCTTTAGTGTCCGTCGTCATGTAGTTCAACCACTCCAAACCCACTCGTAAGATTGTTGAAGCTCGTCATCGACTTCCACTTCAGGCCTGTATCGGTCTTCCAACAACTCAATTTCCTGATCGCCGAAGATGTCCACTTCCTTCGACGCGATTATCTCCTCTGGACTCACTAGTTCTTCTGTCACCTACTTTAGGCCCATTCTATCTACCACTATAACATCTCCGCATAAATTCTACTTCTTGGCACGGGTTGCTCTGCTGTTTTGCCGTGTCTGCATGGTGAAAGGCAGATCCGGCTTCGTGTTGTTCGGTGTTTCATTCTGCTCTGGATCATACCAATCTTCCTCTGCTCAGGGTAAAGTTTCAATTCTTTAACAATTCTTCTAACAGCTTAATTCTTTAACAGCTTTTTTGTGGCCCTAGGCGGTTTAACATTCTGCAAGACCCATACATAATCTTCTAATGAGTAGGACTTGGTACCCGCCGTTCTCCTATCGAACTTTAATTTCTGTCTCACCTGAGCTTGCCGAGTATTGCGTCTGTACAGATCATTTAGTTCTTGCTGACGTCTTATCTGAAATAAACCTGTGACGATATGTTCTCTTGGCTTCAAAAGAGTAGGACAATGTTAATGGCAAAGCCTATACGTGTCCCGTCAGCATCATGTGCGGACTGAAGCCTGTCGTGGAGTGTTGTGTATTATTGTCGGCTCCCATCGTTTTTGGCAGATATATGTCCCAGTCTGTCATATATCGGGACTAATACACCCTTAACATTGACACCAAAAAGCGGTTCTTTCGCTCAACTAAGCCATTCTTCTGGGTATGGTACGTTATCCAATGTGCCACCTGTGACTATCGCATCAGCTCTTTTGTGAGTTCTTCCTCGATTGGAACGTCATAGGGCACCCATGCCTGGCAAACCAAGTGTTGATCAAGTGACCACAGGTCTCCTTTGCTGAGGCCGTTATGCAGGGAACGGCTTCCGAATACTTCGTGAAATGATCGATTATTACCAACACCCGATTGTAACCACTCTCCAACGTGCATATCTTCTGGTTGTCTACCTGCACCACCTCGTTGATCTCTGAAGACTCTATTGACTGCTATGGGAATTTCAGCTTCCTTGGGTCTTTTACTTGTTGACATGACAGACAGGCTGTCACCCATTTTTCACAAGCCTTTTTCAGTCCGGCCATTCAAAATTTTTAGGATTCTTTTGTAAACTTTTTCTATCCCTTGAGGCCCCATCTGGTCATGTGATCTAAATAAAAGCTCATTCTGATAGAGTTGCGGCAACACTATTGCAGTATATTCATATAAAACTTTGTCTTTGTCTCTCCTGTTGTAGGCGACGATCCCATCTTTATTCGAAAACAAACTTCCCTCCTTCTGATGAAGTAATGTCTTGGGATTCATTAACTGTCCCCCTCAAGTTCTCCTTTGTGCGGAGCTCCATTCTCGATCCATACTTTCAGACTAATCAATCATATTCATCATGCGATCTTTTCGCTGTGCCCGCAGCAGATCCGAGAGCCCAGAACTGGCCTTACGATTCGTCTTCAACACCCTAACTTGACTACTGAGCTCTCAGCTTGGTGTGCATCATCTTCCAACTTCACACACCATAACTTCGCTAGAAGGTCGGTATCTTGCTCAAATGGTTCAAGATCGATCCTCACAACTTCCTTTTGATGTAACAGACTCACTGATCGTTTGGACACCGCTATCATCTTCAGGTCGTCTGCTGCATTGTCTTGGACCAGTTGTTAAACACTCTTCACCATAAAACAATTAACTCACACTGGTTCATCCTCAGAAGTAACCGCCAACCCAAGCAGAACGAGTCCTCATGAAACTAAAATACCCTAATAACCCCCATAGATATTTGATTAATCACCCCTCCATACCCGACAAATACCCACGGTACAATAACACACGGACTTCTTCAATGCAATCTCAGTTTTCCCCCAATGTTGTTATGATGATGAAGACTCCCGAGAACGAAGCAGTATCTTTATAAAAGAAATTTTTTCAAACCCCGGTTGGGTGGAACCAGGTTAAAGCAAGTATTCAATTTATTAATTAAAATTTTTCACTGTTAAATATTACTAACTAAAATTTATTTTTCTTAGAACTGAAACAGTCAGAGAATGAATTAGAAATGCTGAAGACAGTTGCTTCCTTCTTTTGAACTGATATGTACAAACCTATCGGGCCGAAAATAGATAGCGTAACGAGCAGACGGTATACCTTATCTGAAATTACTCTAAGTGACGATCACCCCAGATTTGACTCAACCTGCTGTAAGTTGAGTAAATTGCGCTCTCCAAATACGAACGTGGTAATGGGGCGAAAAAACGTGAACGACTTCTAGTTTCGAATGTGGAATATAATTTCTAATTTTGTCATAAACTTTAACTTTGCTGGAGATCGAAGAACTTTTTTGTTTCTTCAGTTGTCTATCCTCATGTCTCTGCTTGCTTCTGCTTCAGAGAAATCTAAGATCTGAAGGAAAGTTGACCTGACCTTTGTCTGACTGGATTCGATTACCCACAGCCAGACTGGTGAAAAATAGCAACTGGAATCAAATTACAATTCAATCACGCTGCCAAAAATCACTCAAGGACAGCTTAGTCATGATTACTTAATAAACAATAATTGATGCTTTTGGAATTTAAGCGACGATTATATAGAATGAATACTATAAATATACTTTCCTCATTTTTAAAATGCCATCTTTGAGTTTCATTCACTCAAATTCTCAGCATATATCACTCAACTATGATTTGGCCTGAAAAATACCATTTTGAGATAAATTTCTCAAAGTTTGCTCAGATTCAAAGTGTCTCTCGAATGAATAAAAAACCTAAATAATTTAAATTGACCAAAACTAATTTTTTAAGCGTATTTTTATACCATAACTCCACTTCAGGATAACTGGTAGAAATCAACAGATGTGAACATTATTAGGAGTCAGCAAACTTAAGGAAGACTCTTATAAAGGTCTTGATGATTTTTTGTTTTTTTTTCGGGAAAACCTTAAAATTTGTTTGGGCTTAAATTTGATTTTTCGCGATTTGATTTATGATTTCTTTTAAGTTCACGTCGTTTACTTTTTGCAAAAGGAAGATAAAATCCACTATCAATCAGCAAAACTGTAGGGGTTGATTTCTAGTATCAAAAGTGGATTTTGAATTCATATTTCCCAACGAAATGAAAATTTTACATACTGATCCAGCTTTTTTCATATTAAATTAATTTTATCAAACAAAACCAATCAAAAATTGTTCTTGAAGTTACAAGGGGCATCATTTTTTCGAAATTCGAAAGTCATTACGAAGCCAAACTGTGCATTTTGTGAGTTGTGAGCAGAACAGGTCAAAATCAGATTTGTCGCGGAACCCACATTTTTGCTATTTTTCTTCAACTTTCTTTGCTGAATTTTGAAACACGGACAAGAAGTTAAAACACTGTATTGCTCAAAAATGCTCCAAAACTAGGCAACTTTGTGGATTCCGCAACAAACATTGTGGAAACCCCAACAAAAACTGGGGAATCCATAAGCAAATAATAATATATGTGTTTAGTATATCTATAATGTCGTGGAATCCGCAACCGTGAGTGGAATTCGCACTTTGTTAGCGGATTCCGCGAATTTTAAGCGAAATTCGCAAAATGTAGGTGTAGTCAGCATAAATTTGCGGAATCCGGCTACAATTGCGGAATCCGTGTACATTTGCAGAATCCACAACGAAAATAATGTGCCAACAAGTTCTACCTTGCAGTTACTTGTACGCGGAATGCACGGAAATTTTGTAAATGGAATTCACTTACATTTTGGAACATGGTTAAAGACTTGTCTCTGGAATCCAGGAACATACAGACACAAAATTGTGCGCCTACAAAAATTCATTGACTCTTTTCAACTGTCTGATGGCTTGAATTGATATGGATTGGATCAGGGGTGGATTTAGGGGAAGAGGTGAGAAGACGGATGCCGGAACTGACAAAAACATTAGTTCATTTTTAATTTCAAACATTGTTTTAAAAAATAGAAGTCGGATTTGAATCAACTTTGAATAGAATTAAGATTCTCTTGACTGGCTTGAATCTCATTAAAAATGAGAAAAAGATACATAATTAATTTAATTGATTTTTGTGCTCAAGTTTGATCTGGAACAAAAAAATATGTGCAATTTTCGGGAATATCTAATTGTGTTGAAATCACATCAAAACACGTATTTAAAGTATTTTTATATACCTTGATGTTTGTCAACGTGAAACATTAAGACCTAATCAATCATGATCCATTACAAAACTTAAGAAAAACTGTAAAGCTCAAACTATTCATAGTTTCAGCCACAGAATTTATAATACGACTGCCTCTTTCTTTCCTCTAACCCGCAAGAATACCAGTATATACTAGATCTATTGAGACTAGGAAATATAAACGTAAGATAAGGATCGTTATTAGACTAAGAAGTTGCTTGAATCTATCCGAAATTACTCAAGGAGAAAGCCATCCTTAATCTAAACGTAGTTTCCAATTGACACTTTTACAAATAGTGTTGAACTAAAAATGATTTGAAGAGATTAGAATTATTTCATCGATCTTTCGCTCAGAAAAACATAAAACTGAAAAATTTCCCAAACCACGGATGGGTGGAACCATTTCACAACAAGTATCTGATATATCCAATTATATTCTTGATAAATATCTCTCTAAAACAATTTGAACTAAACTTAGAACTTTTCTTGGATTTTTCTTGCATCAAGACTTTTCTTGGATGTTTATACATTTTTAAACATTTTACATCTAAATCAAATACAGGATTATCAAACTTTTGTTTTCTGATCTCATATTGTATGTCAGACTTTGAGTATATTTCTAATGAACTAAACGCAAAAATATAATGCTTACAACAAATGCAACAGGGACATTGTAAATCATCGAAAAGTTCAGTATGTTATAATCTAGCACTTCATACCACGATGAAAATCATTTACCCACAAGTTTTAAAGTAACTTACGGTACTCACTCAGAATGACTCTTAAGCACAGATAATTAACATAACGAAATATAATAAAAAAATAGCAAAGAAACTACTGTAAAGACAAAATGTAAAGACATAGTTGAATTCAAAAACGCAAATGATATGAAAATAGGAAAACATAAAAATAATCATGCCGATTCAAATCAAAGCCGAGACTATGCAAAGTTATACATACCAGTCTCACTACGCAAAAACAATGAACAAATAGGTGAAAACTCTTTCCAGAACATCGTGTTAGTACACAACTTTAAGAACTATCACCAATAAACCACACATACTTTGGAGCAATCCATCATCAAGTGGCTCTAGATATGAAACTTGAGTACACTACAGAGAAAGTATTTTGAGAAATGTCATTCTCGGAATTGAAAACACTACATCACCAGTCTGAACTACAAATAACGCAGTCTTACAATCATTGGCACTCGCAGTATTTAAAATTCCTTTGCAGTTTTTTCTACTTTCAGTCAATTGCTCAAAATTCATTGACTGAGAATGGAACAGCCTTTGGTGATGTACGTGCACTAAAAAATTCAGTATTATATTTCCTTGCAAACGAACGCTGTTATCAGCGAATACCAATTTTCTATTTCATTTAGTAGATGCACTTTTTTCAGGCGTACATATTTTTGAGATACGGCCGTCCCAGGTGGGGATCAAAATATAGTCACCATGTAGTACAAGTGAATCCCAATAAAAGTCAAATTACCTCCACTCACCATAACCCACACTGAAGCCACATGAAAATAGCTCTCACCAGAAACCAATCGAGCCGTAGCCAGAACTCCCAGTATTGATTTACAATCTATAGGATTTCACTAAAAACCTGACATATAATATCAGATCAGAACACAAACTTTTCAAGAACTAAACACTAAAATGGATAGAATACAACAACAATCAAAAAATCAATATCGCAGAAAATCCGCTGAAATAGTTGATTATTCAGATATTTACGCACAAGGTTATGGAGTGTTTTTCAAATACTTTAGGGGTTTTCTTTACCTCAACTGAAAAAAATATCGCCCCTAAGATGTTTCTCTTATCAATATGTTTAATTTTATACCTTAAAAAAGAGTTTTAGCCTTTTTTAGAATGCCTCCATTATATCTTTAAAAGACTAACAGTTTGATACGCAATGTTGACTTTATTGGATTTATTATCCACTTCTCAAAGTCTGACATCTTTGAAAGACTAACAGTTTAAAACGTAATGTAGACTTTATAGGTTTTGTTTTCCACTTCTAAGAGTAACATACACACACGTGCAATTCAAACGAGCTAATTTTCTTAGCAAAAATTCTTAAAAACTTCTCTGCCTCTATAAAAAGATTATTAGGCACATAAATAAAAGAAAAGAACCAAAAAAAGTATCAACATAACCAAATACATGTGACACACCACAAAACAGCACACACACACACACACACACACACACACACACATCAGAACTACAACAACATGGCACTCACACCATTTACCGTATCGTAATCAATTACAATTGATTTCACACGAAGAAATCCTAATATTGATTTACAGTCTGTACGAATATATTCAAAGTCTGACATAGAATTTCAGAACAGAACACAAAATTGAACTAAACTCTAAAATGGATACAGAACAGCGACAATCAAAATATCAAAATCTCAGTAAACTCGCTGAAACAACTGGTTTCTCAGATATCTGCGCGCAAAGTTATTGTGGATTTTTTAAAAACTTTTCAGGTTTTCTTTACCTTAACGGAAAAAATTATCGCTCTCAAGATTTTTCTCCCATCAATTTGTTTACTATTTTAGACACAAATGAGAATTGTTAGACTTTTTAAAATGGCCCTATTACAACTTTCAACGACTGGCAGTTTTATACGCCAGATTCACGTTTATAGGAATTGTTTTCCACTTCATAAAGTAACATACACATATATGCATTTCATATGATGCAAGTCAACAGACAAACAAGCGTAGCTCGAATATTATTCGCAGATGTTTTGGAATTTCCTCTGCCTCAATAAAAAAGCGCATAAATTAATGAATACAAAAGAAATATCAACAAAACCAAGTTTACACACCCCAAAAAACAGCATACACACAGCCACCTTACGCCTACAGCATCATAACACCCACATCGTTGACCGTGTCATAACGAATTACAAATGATTCCACATGCAAAATCTAGACCAATCTTTTCATTTAGATCACTTCTCTGTTAAAACATTGGATTACATAGAAACCCAATCTCGCATATTGCTTATTAACCTCACAACTCTAATGAAACCTATGAACAGATCCCAGAACAAACTCCTAAAATTAATTTTTGTTCTCAAACAGGCTTTAGCTTGCAATCAGCCGCCAACTCGGACCTTTCTATCGCTCTATTCACTATCTTTCTAATCTCCAACGTCAGAAGTCTGTCATCTCTGTCGCTGAACTTATCTCCTCTCCCTTGCCGTAATTCAATTCCGATTTCTCTGTTTTTACATTAAATGATCCCACATGCATTCTGATGAATCTATCAAAACAGTTTTCAAAACACAAGAGTTCCTAGAAAACACCGCAATTGACACTCGTGACGAGTTTTTTGACTCCCAACCGAGTTTCAAAACTAATTTTTCGAAACCACCCTTCAATCCAATAATTTCTTCAGTTCCCGTAATCAAATAGGTGAAAACTCTTTCCAGAACATCGTGTTAGTACACAACTTTAAGAACTATCACCAATAAACCACACATACTTTGGAGCAATCCATCATCAAGTGGCTCTAGATATGAAACTTGAGTACACTACAGAGAAAGTATTTTGAGAAATGTCATTCTCGGAATTGAAAACACTACATCACCAGTCTGAACTACAAATAACGCAGTCTTACAATCATTGGCACTCGCAGTATTTAAAATTCCTTTGCAGTTTTTCTACTTTCAGTCAATTGCTCAAAATTCATTGACTGAGAATGGAACAGCCTTTGGTGATGTACGTGCACTAAAAAATTCAGTATTATATTTCCTTGCAAACGAACGCTGTTATCAGCGAATACCAATTTTCTATTTCATTTAGTAGATGCACTTTTTTCAGGCGTACATATTTTTGAGATACGGCCGTCCCAGGGGGGGATCAAAATATAGTCACCATGTAGTACAAGTGAATCCCAATAAAAGTCAAATTACCTCCACTCACCATAACCCACACTGAAGCCACATGAAAATAGCTCTCACCAGAAACCAATCGAGCCGTAGCCAGAACTCCCAGCATTGATTTACAATCTTTAGGATTTCACTAAAAACCTGACATATAATATCAGATCAGAACACAAACTTTTCAAGAACTAAACACTAAAATCGATAGAATACAACAACAATCAAAAAATCAATATCGCAGAAAATCCGCTGAAATAGTTGATTATTCAGATATTTACGCACAAGGTTATGGAGTGTTTTTCAAATACTTTAGGGGTTTTCTTTACCTCAACTGAAAAAAATATCGCCCTAAGATGTTTCTCTTATCAATATGTTTAATTTTATACCTTAAAAAAGAGTTTTAGCCTTTTTTAGAATGCCTCCATTATATCTTTAAAAGACTAACAGTTTGATACGCAATGTTGACTTTATTGGATTTATTATCCACTTCTCAAAGTCTGACATCTTTGAAAGACTAACAGTTTAAAACGTAATGTAGACTTTATAGGTTTTGTTTTCCACTTCTAAGAGTAACATACACACACGTGCAATTCAAACGAGCTAATTTTCTTAGCAAAAATTCTTAAAAACTTCTCTGCCTCTATAAAAAGATTATTAGGCACATAAATAAACGAAAAGAACCAAAAAAAGTATCAACATAACCAAATACATGTGACACACCACAAAACAGCACACACACACACACACACACACATCAGAACTACAACAACATGGCACTCACACCATTTACCGTATCGTAATCAATTACAATTGATTTCACACGAAGAAATCCTAATATTGATTTACAGTCTGTACGAATATATTCAAAGTCTGACATAGAATTTCAGAACAGAACACAAAATTGAACTAAACTCTAAAATGGATACAGAACAGCGACAATCAAAATATCAAAATCTCAGTAAACTCGCTGAAACAACTGGTTTCTCAGATATCTGCGCGCAAAGTTATTGTGGATTTTTTAAAAACTTTTCAGGTTTTCTTTACCTTAACGGAAAAAATTATCGCTCTCAAGATTTTTCTCCCATCAATTTGTTTACTATTTTAGACACAAATGAGAATTGTTAGACTTTTTAAAATGGCCCTATTACAACTTTCAACGACTGGCAGTTTTATACGCCAGATTCACGTTTATAGGAATTGTTTTCCACTTCATAAAGTAACATACACATATATGCATTTCATATGATGCAAGTCAACAGACAAACAAGCGTAGCTCGAATATTATTCGCAGATGTTTTGGAATTTCCTCTGCCTCAATAAAAAAGCGCATAAATTAATGAATACAAAAGAAATATCAACAAAACCAAGTTTACACACCCCAAAAAACAGCACACACACAGCCACCTTACGCCTACAGCATCATAACACCCACATCGTTGACCGTGTCATAACGAATTACAAATGATTCCACATGCAAAATCTAGACCAATCTTTTCATTTAGATCACTTCTCTGTTAAAACATTGGATTACATAGAAACCCAATCTCGCATATTGCTTATTAACATCACAACTCTAATGAAACCTATGAACAGATCCCAGAACAAACTCCTAAAATTAATTTTTGTTCTCAAACAGGCTTTAGCTTGCAATCAGCCGCCAACTCGGACCTTTCTATCGCTCTATTCACTATCTTTC